>NC_056726.1:1220315238-1220437738 GCF_019279795.1 Protopterus annectens
TTAATTTACTGTATTATAGCATTGTTTAGCCTGTTTTAACCAAAAAAAAAAAACTATATTGTTTGCTCGTTTCCCACCTTTCCTAGCCAGTATAGTCCAGATCCCAGACTTTGCTTGTCTCAGGACTTTATTTTCTGTGTTCAGAGCTATCCAGACCTTGCTGTGGTAGAGAGAAGTCCTACTGCTTACCAGTGGGAGTGGTGAGCATTGTACTGCCTATCTAACCCTAGAGGAGTGGTTTCCAGATCTGAAATTGTAATTTTATTAGCCTTTTTGAGTTGATTTCTATCCCTTTCAACTTTCTGGCTTAAAACGCATGTGTTTGTGAATTTTTCGAATCGTGCAGCACTGCGGGGCTACGGTTAAACTATTCCAGGTGCCAGAAAGTCTGCTCTTCAAATTTTCCCTTAGAACTAGCTGGTTTCTCAGTAGTAGCACTAAACTCTGAACCCCTGTGACTAGCACTTGCTCTAGAACCTGCTGGAAAGCACTAGGAAGCCTGAAACTGATACAAGCATTCAACTCTCCTTGTCAATAAGGAGAAATTAATCGTAGGCACTAAACAGCCTTTAACTGCAAAGTACCTTGCAAAGGTAAGGGAAAACAGCTCTTATACTTTACAAAAAAGCACCTAAACTGGCATTTCCAAGGGTCAGCTTCCGGTTATTTCCCCTGTCCACCTGTTGAATCTGGGAATAATGGGGAAAAGCGGCAACTGCCTCATGTACACAGACAATCCTCTCCTCCTACCACCCAACACTACAACCTGTGAGAGATGCACTTACATAGCCAAACTGGAAGCGAAGCTCTCTCCAGCCAAGATTGTGCTAGACAGTCAAGAGGAGAAGGTTAGCACCTGCACTACACCTCAAGCAACACATAGCCCTTCTAAACTCACACCACCAACACCCACACATAGCAACACTAAATCCACATATGTGGAGGTCCTTAACTGTAACCTGCCCAAGCAACAAGGACCTCCAAAGCTGAAACGCAAACAAACACCAGTCACACCCAAAGTGACACTTAGCTCACAACACCAGTGTGCCACCCAGCAACAGCCTCTAAGGCAAGACAATGTACCCAACACTTTAGTCATGGGTGACTCTATAGTCAGGCACACTGATGTCTCATTCACCAGGCTGAACAAGGAAAAAATTACAGTCAGCTCCCTGTCGGGTGCCAGGATCTGCCACATAACCCATGCACTCAAGTCACTCCACACAAAGTACAAATATGACTCTGTCATTGTCCATGTTGGAGTGAATGACTTGAGACGTACCTCCCTGGACTACATGAAAAGAGACATGGAAGAGCTCTTGGATCATGTGGCCCATGCAGGTATGACCCTAGCCCTGGCTAGCATCCTGCCTTTGCCCAGAATGATGCCACAGTATAAGGACAAAATGACTGACTTCAACAATTGGCTAAGCTTCTGGTGCCATTCTAAAGTGATCCAGTATCTGTCTGCCTGGGATGACATGGTTGACTGACCACGATGCTTTGCCAGAGATGGACTGCACCTGTCACCCCTGGGATTTAGGTTACTGGCTAAAGCTCTTGCCACCCCTATAGTGCCTTTTTTAGGCAAGGTTCAAAGGACAAAACCACCACCACCGTAACAGATACAAGCATGCAAAATCTGAAGGTAATGCTACTCAATGTTAGAAGTCTAAACCTCAAAATGCACTCTCTCGAGGCACTCCTAAAAATGGAGAACATCGATCTCTGTGCAGTAACTGAGACCTGGTTCAAGGCTCCAGACAGCACCCTGCAATGCTAGCTACAACTCTTACCACACTTTTCAGCCACCAAACCAAGACCAAAACACTAAGGGTGGAGGAGTGTCCATATTCACCAAGGATATTCACACCTCCAGGCTAGTTGCCCAATACAATGCATCTGAAATTCTCCAGCTGCAACTAACACTATGTAAGACTGCAATCCAAATTGTAGCTTGCTACAGATCCCCCATCATGCCCCAAGATTCTCACTGCACCTTTTTAAACATACTGGAAAATATTAAGATACAACCAAACACCCTAATACTGGGTGATTTCAACTACCCTGCCATTAACTGGGAAAACTACTTGGGTACCAACACCTTTACCCAACGGTTCTTGGAATTAATAAATTCCAATGCCCTGGATCAACTAATCCATTGTCCCACCAGGGGCTCTAATATCCTAGACCTGGTCATTACCAACATGGGAGATAGATGCTCTACACCAATGGTCACCCCCTCATTGATCAGGTCTGACCATAAGCAAATCACCCATGACATCCACACCCCCCAGAAAGGAAACCTCCGTAAAAAACTTCTCCAAAGCCAACTTCATGCTACTCATTTCAGAAGTGAAAAACGTCATGACACCCATGCAGACGGGATCTGAAAGTTCGACTGCTGAATCCTACACTAAGGCACTGTATGAGCACATCCACTCATGCATGAATCGTGCCATCCCAAATAGAATCAAGATACTCTCCTCCAAAAAAAGGAAGCCAATCTGGTGGTCCCCTGCCATAAACAAACTATACAACAGAAGGAAGAAACTGTTGCAGAAAAGAGGAAAATCCCAGGATGCAAAAAAACTCCCTTACCAGCCTCAGTAAAAAGCTGAGATCCCTCATAAAAGCCTCAAAAGCTAGTTACAAAAATAAAATTGCCAAAGATTCCAAAGACAGCTGCAAGGCATTCTATAGTTATGTCAAGAATCTAAATGGCAATGCTCAGATCTGCTAGGAGCTACAACAGAATGGCATTAAATATACTGATCCCAAGGATATTGCCAATATGCTGGCAGATCGTTTTAGTGCCAACTTCACCCCCTAAAGGTCCCATCTCAATACAAAAAGATTGCCAAATTCCGGTAATCACTGCCACACAGGTAGAAACCGCACTCTCCAAAGCTAAGACTACAGCATCCATGGGACCAGATGACATCCCGGGCTGTGTACTACATGAACTACAAAATGAACTGACACCTCACCTAAGTGTCATGTTTAATCATAGCCTCACCTCAGGCTTCATGCCCACTGAGTGGCGTACAGCTACAGTTATCCCACTCCACAAGGGAGGATCCACCTTGGATCCCAGAAACTACTGTCCCATCAGTCTGACGTGCCTGCTCTGCAAGGGCATGGAACGCATTATCATGGAACTTATAAACAAAGACACTGGCAACCTTCAAACACTGGACCCCACCCAGTTTGGGTTTGTGAAGGGCCGATCTTGTCTCCTGAACCTGACTGACTTCTTCTAATCAGTCTCCAGAGCTGTGGACGAGGGTAAGATGGTCCACACAGCCTATCTGGACCTCACCAAGGCCTTCAACACCATCCCCCAGTCTGGAATCATAGATAAACTTACTAAGCTGGGCATAAATCCCTATGTCACTCGATGGTTGCCATCTGGCTTACTGACAGAACCCAGACTGTAAAAGTAGCCGACTCCAAATCCAGCTCCAGACAAGTGACAAGTGGAGTATCTCAGGGTTTAGTCCTGAGACCGCTCTTGTTTGGCATCTACTTCTCTGACGTACAGGCCAACACTAAAGGACTCTGGCTAACAAAGTTCGCAGGTGACTGCAAACTGGGAGCCATTATTGAATCCTCAAATTATGTGGATATTCTACAAAAAGGCCTTACAGAAACAGATGCTTGGTACCAGAGCCACGGGCTCAGGCTTAATGCCAAGAAATGTATAGTTATCCCCTTTGGGAAAAAACATGTACCCATGAATTACCATATAGGTGGCAGTACACTAAACACCAAAAGTGTGATGACAGACTTAGGGACACAGGTGGACAGTGGTCTCACCTTCGATAACCACATCGCCACAACAGTCAGGAAATCCTTCTATGTGGCACACCTCATCACTAAGGGCTTTTCATCCATTAAAAAGGAGGTCATTGTCCCACTGTACTCATCCCTCATTAGACCCATTATAGAGTATAATGCACCGTTTGGTATGTACCTCACAAGACATCTGCAACAGCTGGAAAGACCACAGAAATACCTCACTAAAAGAATCACAGGCCTAAAACAGATGCCCTACGCTGACCACCTTAAAAAAACTCCAGCTATACTCTGTGGCACATTGTCTACTCAGAGGCGATCTCTGCTTAACATACAAGGCCATATCAAACCCTGAGCTGTTGGACATGCTCCACTTAAAGAAATCCCAATCCCTCAGAGCCACACACTCTGGGGATCTAAACCTTGTCATCACAATGAACAAAACATGCTGGAGGGATAGGTTCCTGACCCAGAGACTCCCCATACTCTGGAATAGACTGCCCATACATGTCAAGGAGAGCACCTCCTTGGCCCTCTTCAAAAGGAACCTTGATGATTGGATGGAAGATAGGAAATTCACCCCGGGGATCATATCAGTCGACCTGCTAGACAGGGGTCCAGGGAAGTAAATACTGTGGGAAGAAATATCCAGGGAATTGTTATGGCTAGGCTTGCATAGGCCCTAGGGCCAATAGCCTAGTACCAACCTATGAACCTATGAAACCATATGGGTTTCGAATTTTTAAGATTGAAATTTTGAAGGGGACCCATATACATAAATATATATATATATATATATATATATATATATATATATATATGTGTGTGTGTGTGTGTGTGTGTGTATATGTATATATATATTTATATATATATGTATGTGTATATATATATATATATATATATATATATATATATATATATATATATATATCACTAAGTAATTGCATACATTTGTGTGTCAGACTTTATATCCTTCAGAATATGCATGCTAATACAAAACTTTTTATTAGTAACTTTCTAAGTTTGTAAGTGTAATGTTAAAACATTTGTTTAAAATTTGTCTCTGATTTTGGGCCTTGTCCACCTGGTTCTTTTTGAAATTGTCCAGATTTTTTGGGTTAGAGGTCAAGAGGTATGGATGAGGGTGGTCATCCTTCTGGAGTAGCACAGTTCCTAAAGGACACACACACACACACACACACACACACACACACACACACACAGTAAACAGCATCCATGCACACTTTTCTATGCCATGTTGATGGAAACAGAACAGGGGAAATACTACATTCTCCTTAACTGTGCGAATATAGACTTCTAGACTGCTCCACATACAAATGAAATCTAAATAAAAAAATCTCCTGAAATTCAGAACAGCTGCCCCTACATTCAAGCCCTCCAGCAAGTGAACTGCAACCAAGAGGATGTGGCACCTAATGGCACATTCTAGTTACAGGTCCCTTCTGTCTGTCAGGGCAGTAAAACCAAGTGTCTGGCCATTTTAAACTGCA
The DNA here is from genome assembly GCF_019279795.1 of Protopterus annectens. Taxonomy (NCBI): domain Eukaryota; kingdom Metazoa; phylum Chordata; order Ceratodontiformes; family Protopteridae; genus Protopterus; species Protopterus annectens. The sequence continues at coordinate 1,220,320,548 of NC_056726.1, forward strand.
TTAAATCCTAAATTGAGTAAATCCACAAGATAAAAGTGCCTCTTTCAGGGGTGGTCGAAGATAACTCCATACTTAACTGACTTACACAGAGTCACAAAGTAGGCAAACAGAGGCTGAGATTCTTTGTTAACAGCTCATAACCATAATCCTCTGCACTAACGTGCCAGACTAAATACTACACCACATCAGTGAGACAGTGATTGAACGCCTAATATAGCAACTGAGGGCAGTAATGGACCAGACTAAATACTACACCACATCAGTGACTGATTGCCTAGCATCGTAACCGAGGACAGTAATGCACCAGGCTAAATACTACACCACATCAGTGAATGAATGCCTAACATCGCAACCAAGGCTTAGGCATCGGGACAAACTCCACAGCTTGGAGTGCCAGTGGTACAGTCTTCAGTGCAGATTTATATGAAAAAAATTTTGCTTTACTTCAAAGCTTTAAGATGTTCTGCTTTACTTCAAAGCTTTTGAACCGGTTCCAACCCTATTTGGATGCTCAGACACATCAGTGATGCATGCAAAGTCACAGTTTGCTTCCAGAAAAGAAAAAGAAAGTGAAAAACTCAGTATCTGCTTACAGAAACATAGGGCTATGACATGCTTAAGGCCTAGTACCCTTCAGGAAGTTCGACCACCATTATCCTAGTAATTCTTGTTTGCCCATGTATCTGTCAATGCCTGCTTTAAATATGCAAAGGGACTTGCACTTTTTATGTAAGGAGGAAGTTTATTCAAAAGTCAAAAGGGCGGGGTTGCAAATCTCATTTTTGCAGTTGTTCATGGACAGTTTTAAGGTTGACTGCATTTGTGGATATTAGCCCTTCTGTTTATTCATTCTAAACACAGAGTCTGGATGAGGACAGGCTGTTTCATGGCCTGGAAAATAAGACATTGATGCTGTTCAGAAAATTATAAGACACTGAGAAAAGAGACAGCTCTTTCAAACTTTCTGAGTAACACAAGTTGCTAAACAATTCAGTCATGTTACTGTGAAATCTTCACATCCTCTGTAGCTGATTCAGGTGTTTTGTCTACAGTCTACAGATGACAGCACTATACTGTATGATTGGCAGAAAAAGACAGGTGTACAGTGGGAAAATAACTGCCCTCCAGTGACTGCAGTTTTCATACCTGTAACATTTAAAGCTATTCTGACTACTGTGGCAACCTCCTACATAAAGGTGAGGCATGCACCGATAATTGTAATGACGTATTTTATAATATAACCTGTCTTCAGTGGTTTGCTTTCCAAAAGTGAAAGAGCTATATTTATTCATATTTATTGCCAAGTAATTATCTTTGCAAAAGTTATACACCAAGTCCCTCTCTACAGAATCAGTACCTACAGTAGAGAAAGCAGTGTCCCCTAGTTTACATTCAAATCATCTGTGCAAATTTAGTGAGCCAAAGGTTTTTGTCTTTTACCTGTATGGCACAAAAATTGCTGAAAGTCATTTGTTTGAGTATGGGGGTACTCTGGCACGCTCAGTATATCAAAAAACGGCTCAAGGGTACAGAAAGATGCAGAGAAATAAACCTATAGAAAAAGCAAAACTGCACCAGTCTCTGGTACGCTACTGGATACTTAGCTGAATGACAGCACATACCACCCATCCTCATCAATTAGGCTCTACCTCGTAGCGAATTTTCAGTCTAGAGGAAAGCATACACTTTAACTCCAGTTGTAATGAGTATTTTTATAATCCCTGTGTGTGGGATAAGATCAAATAACTGGCAAATATGGGTAGGTTGTATAAAGAGAACATTCATTAAGGGCTGCCATGGCCCTCTTAGTAAATGTAACCAAGTTTAATAGGTATGGCATATCTTTTACACACCGATACTGATTTATATCTAGAAACAGGTCACTTCTGGCCCTATGAACCGATTCCATAGTGGTCTAAGGTTACTGGTGAGACTGACCGCTCTATAGTTGTCACTGTCATCTATAGCTACACTTTTATAAATAAGAACCATCATGGCCTACTGCCACATCCTGGGGAAGACACTCTTAGATAAACTTTTGTGTAGTAGATTATGAAGGGGGCTGAAATAAGGAAAAGTACAGTTTTGTACCTACCATAAATGTAGATGTTCGAAGATCCACATTGCTGCAGTCATAACCTGTGGGTAGTCCGTTGTCCTCGGTCGGCCCGAATACCAAAGTGTTAGGCTGGCGTCGGTCATGGTCGCTCAGATCTGACGTCAGTATGCCGTGGTACTAAAGCGCATGACCGACGCCATATCCTCAGTCTTTCTTGCCCCAGATGTCAGAAGGCCTTAAAAAGAAAGGCCACCATAGCCAAAATGGAAAAACACCCAATCACCCATGTAGAAACAATATTTACAACACAAACCACACAACCACCCCAAACTACAGAGGGAAGGAGGGAGGGTAATTGGACTACAGCAATGTGGATCTTGAACATCTACATGTATGGTAGGTACAAAACTGTACTATGTTCTTCATCTCACATTGCTGCAGTCATAACCTGTGGGTAGAATCCCAAAGCAAAGGTAAAGGGAGGTTGGCAAAATCATAAAGCATTGGGAGCTGCTAACATGCCCTGTAAAACTGCAGTGGCAAACCCAGCCCTAGATTTGGAATAAAGAGGGAGATGGTAATGTTTAGAAAAAGTGTGCACTGAACTCCAAGTAGCTGCCTCCAAAATATCTTTAGTAGCTAGTCCGCGTAAAAAAGCAGTAGAAGTGGCGGTCGGCCTAGTGGAATGAGGTCTGATTCCAGCCGGAACCTCCTTACCATGATGAGAATAACAAAAAGCAATACAATGGCCAATCCACTTAGAAATAGTTTGTTTTGAAACAGGTTTTCCCTGAGAACCCAAAGCAAAAGAAATAAACAACTGTTGAGACTGCCTGAACCCTTTGGTTCTGCTCAAATAATAACGCAACTGCCTGTGAATATCCAAAGAGTGCAAAATTTTTTCCCCTTTATTTTGGGGATCAGCATAAAATGTAGGCAAATGAATAGATTGGTTTAATGCCAAATTAGAAACAACCTTAGGCATAAAAGTAGGGTTAGTACGCAGGGAGACCCTATCCTTATGAAATATCAAGAAGGGTTCAACTGCCATTAGAGCCTGTAATTCAGAAACCCTTAGCAGACGTAATGGCCAACAAAAAAGCAGTCTTCCAAGACAAAAACTTCAACTCCGTAGTAGCTGCAGGTTCAAAAGGAGGTAAAGTGAGCTTTTCCAACACAAAATTGAGATTCCAGGAAGGAGTAGGAGCTCTACGTGGGGGTCTTATGTTTTTTGCCCCTCTAAGAAATTGCTTAAACAAGGGTGAGAGAATAAAGGAGGGTCACAGTCATAGTGAGCAGAAATGGCTGCAGCATGAACTTTTACAGAGGAGAAAGACAAACCCTTGTCTAATAATTCTGTAAGATACTGAAGTGAAACACTCAAATTAGGCACAGAGACATCAAAGCTCTTTGTTTTGCTCCAAAGAAAAAATCTCCTCCATTTATCAGCATAAACTTTCCTGGTACTAGGCCGTCTGGCCTCCAAAATGACATTCAAAACTTGTTGTGGAAGCTGCGACCCCCCAGGGTCTAAAACAGAATATGCCAAGCTGTCAGATGCAGGGACTGAATCCTGACATTGCGGAAATGATTGCTTGCCTGGGACAAAAGGTGTGGAACTGATGGCAAAGGCCAAGGAGGCTCCCGTGCTAAACTCCTCAGCAGAGGGTACCAGTGCTGACGTGGCCAATCTGGAGCTATTAGAATCATGCAAGGCTTGTCCTGTCTGACCTTCAAGAGCACCTTGGGAAGAAGAGGCAGAGGAGGAAAGGCATAGACGTGAAGGTTGTTCCAACTGAATGATAGAGCATCCACTTTCCAAGCTTTTGGGTGAAACAGCTTTGTGCAAAACTTTGGCAGTTGGAAATTTAGTGGAGAAGCGAACAGATCTATGTCTGGAGTTCCCCAAGCCACCGTCAACTGTTGAAATACATGAGGATCCAATTTCCACTCGTGGGGATCCACCATCTGTCTGCTCAAAACATCTGCTAAGGAGTTCTGTGCTCCCGGCAGAAACCTTGCCTAAGAGTGAGGTGCAAACTGAGAGCAGTCTCCCACAAAATCATAGCTTGTCTGCAAAGAGGGTACGAATGGGTTCCCCCTTGCTTGTTGATGTACCACATGACTGTTGTGTTGTCTGTTTGAATCAACACCTGTCCTGGTTGAAGTAGATCCTTGAAGGCCATCAGGGCAAATTGGACTGCTAACATCTCCTTCATGTTGATATGCAAATGTTGTAGTCTGGGAGGCCACGTGTCTTGAACCCACTTCCCATTGAAGTGTGCTCCCCAAGCCATGTCTGAGGCATCTGTCGTTAAGATCTGACTTGCCTCTGGTCGGGTCACAGAGAGTCCCTTGTTTAGGTGACATTCCTGAGCCCACCACAAGAATTCCCTTTGGATGCAAGGTATTATCTGAATGACAGTGTCCAAATCATGGCAGTGTTGAGTCCATACGCTTTTGAGATACCATTGTAGCTTCCTCATATGCAGTTTGGCATTGGGAAGCACCAGAATACAAGATGCCATGAACCCCAAGGCCTGAAGGACTGTCCTTGCAGTCAGCCTGGACCGTAGAGATAATTGCTGGAAGTAAAGGGCAAGATTTCTTTGTTTGTCCGGGGTCAAAAACGCAATCTGAGAGGCTGTGTTCAGTCTCACACCCAGAAAGCACATGTCCTGAGAGGGTACTAGACTGGACTTTGTTTCGTTCACAGAATACCCTAGGCACCTTAGCACTGTCATAACATACTGAAGATGGTGAAGTAACTTGACTTTGTCTTGAGCAAGAATCAGGCAATCGTCCAAATAAGGATAAATTTGTATTCCCCTTAGTCTTAAGAAGGCTATCACCGGACTAGGACTTTTGACCCCTGGGCAGATAGATAAGCCAAAGGGCAATGCAGAGAACTGATAATGAAAAGTGCCAGCCCGAGCAGGAACCTCCTGCAGCTGGGCCTGATAGGAATGTGAAGATAAGCCTCTTTGAGATCCAGAGTTACCATCCAGTGATCTTTGCCTAGCAGAGGCAGAAGCTGTTGCAAAGTTAACATCTTGAATTTGGAGTGTACAGGTATGTGTTGAGAATAGACAAGTCCAGAATTGGCCTCCAAGTGTTTCCTTTCTTTGGTACCAAAACAGGCGAGAATAAAATCCCAGGCCCACTTCTGACGGAGGGACCCCTGGATAGCCCCATTTTTAAAAGTAAAGAAATCTGTTTGTGAGCCTCCAACTTTGCTGAGGAGGAACGTCTGGCATGCCTTTGAAAGGAGGCAAGGTGAAAATAAAACTTGTAGCCTCGGTCTATAATGTCCAACACCCATTTGTCCTGGGTGACTAAAAGCCAATTTTGCCTGAAAAGTGCCAACTTTCCTCCCAGAGGAGCTGCCAGACAGGAAGGATCTGGCAGCTGGAGATACAGGTCATTGGGTCTGTTTACGAAAGGCTGACCCCTGCCTCACCTGAAGATTGTGCAGGGAGCTCCGTCCTAGGCCTGAAAGAACCCTGAGCATGAGCTCTGCCCCTACCACGTCTAGATCTGCCCCTAGACTGTAAATCAGAAGAAGGATAAGCCCATCCCTTAGTAGGCCAATTTCTGCTAAACTTAGGGGGCTGCACCTGTAAAAAATCCTTAACTGTCTGCATAGACTTAGCTTTGTCTTCCATTTTCCTCAAAACTGACTCCACAGGAGAACCAAACAGAACTTCAGTTTGAAGGGGAGCATCCAAAATTCGAGCTTTAACATGCTCTGACAAGTTCTGATCCTTAAGCCAGGCATGCCTACGAATAACTGATCCAGTGGCAGCCACCCTGGAAGAAGCCTGAAGAGCATCAAAACCACACTGCAAAGAATGCTTACCCACCTGATCAGAGGCATGAACTAAATCCTGCAATTCCTTACACTCTATGCCCTCTGCCAAAGCATCTACCTTAGATTTTAACTGACTTAGGAGAAAATTCTGGTACTTCAGCATATGAAACTGGCAATTCAAAGCCCTCATTGCTAGAGTGGAAGAGGTATACACTTTTACCCCACCTATCCAAAGCTCTAGAATCTTTATCCATAGGAACTGGATTCTTTACAACAGAAGCCCTGACACCCTTCGTCCCTGGCTAATAGTTTCGGGTCAGCTCTTGGGCTTTTGTACAAATATTTATGAGCCTCAGGCACTCTGTAATACCTGTCTGGCTTGACCGGAGCAGGAGGCAAAGAATCAGGATTAAGGGAAGCTTCAGAGAAAACATCCTGAACAACATCCAAAACAGGGGGTATAGCCAAGGGCCTATGCTGTGGTAAAACAAAAATTCCCTAAGTCTCTTTTCGAGAATCTGAGAAATCCTGACCTTCCCACTTAAAATGCTCCCTCATGGAATGCAGGGTTTCAGAAAAAGAAAAATCCTCTGGGGGGAAGCAGAAGGACTAGAATCCTCTGCATCTGAATCAGAATAAGGAGGAAAATCCTGAATGTCTTCAGAAGACTCGAGTAATCTGAGGAATGCTCCAATCCTTCCACCTCTGGCTCCACCCTAGGCCTCTTATCTGGGGGGGGCATAGAACCCCTGATTAAGGTAATCAAATCTTCTGCCCTTTTCAGCATATGCTTTTAGGTACAGAACCTGCAGAACTAGGGCTGGCCAGAGGAAGACAAACCAGGCCTGACCTTAGAAGGTACCTTAGAGACAGAAGTAGAAGGCCTAACCACCTTATGCAAAGAAGGGACTACAGAGACCTGAGAGGCACCCTCAGCCTGACCCGACTCCTGAGAGGCCACATCCTGCAAAATTAAAGGCTCCACCTGAGACTCAGCTGAAACCTCGGCTGGATCCACAGATTCCACCGTAGTTTCTAAGAACCGGCGTCCGTACGGACGACTCATCCTGCTTGGACTTTAACGATTTTTCCTTACGCTTCTTAGCGGTAGCGGCCGGAGGATCCGACGGCATATTGTGGTTACACCGCTTACTGAAGACAAGCCTAGCACAATCTAACCTGCGTTTAATGGTGCGCTTATTAAATCTAGCACAAAAGCGACACCCGACTAAACGCCGTGCTCAGGCCCAAGGAATACAAAGAGAGTGGTAATCCCTATGAGGTATCTGTTTCCCACAAGAAATACAATTATTCACTTTTTCTGACATCCGGATATAACTGAGGCAAGAAAAGACAAAAATATTCCCCAACGGGGTACTTAGCCCAACTTGGTCTTCGGTCTGAAACTCAGAATACGAAAATTTCAGGACGCCGAACGGCACTTGCAAACGCTGCTTCTGCTTCGGACCATGCGGCAAGAAAGACTGAGGATATGGCGTCGGTCATGCGCTTTAGTACCACGGCGTACTGATGTCAGATCTGAGCGACCATGACCGACGCCAGCCTAACACTTTGGTATTCGGGCCGACCGAGGACAGCGGACTACCCACAGGTTATGACTGCAGCAATGTGAGATGAAGAACATCTACCCAGGATGTTATCTGGGTTTGTAAAAGTGGTGTTTTGATTTTAATCATGGCTGCTTCAGTATGATCATGAGTTATGTTTGGGACAGTGTCACTGTCTGGGGGCAGTAAACTAGTGGCCATACATACCAATGTGCTGAAACTGTTTGTAAATTTGTTTGTAAAGATATTGGAAATACCTTGTGTCTCAGTGTATATATTATACTTTATGTTTCCAAAGTTACATCATGGAGGTCATCTCTAAATTTCCTTTGTTACAAGTTGAACCTTCATTTTAAAAATTCTTTAGATAATATGTTGAAATGTAGTTTTAAAATAAAAGCTCAACTCTACAGAGTTTGTCCAGAGACTTTTTTTTGTTTTTAATTGTTACACTGACAATTTCTCCCGGGCACATCCTATGGAGAAGCTTTCTGGAGTATAAAGACACAATGTTGCCTATTTAGGGTCATGCGGCCTGCAGCATCCCCTGCTGTCCCTCTCCGATATTCAGAAAGTAATCAAGACCTACATCAGTGTGTTCCCATTTAAGGAATAATTCATAACCTACCATGAGGTTATGTAAGCAAGCCATGCTTGTCAGGAATAAGCTTCTTGGGCAATGAGTACAGGAACTTTCCATGGGAATAACAGCAGCATGAAATGCAAAGTACATGAGCAGCTGAAAAGAACTGGGAACCACTGTAGTGAGCATGCCCCAAGCCCACAAGTGAGCCAGATGATGCATGTCTCCACCATGATTGTGAGGTCATGGCATTTAAGAGTCAAGTGAGAAGCATAGGAAGGATGTACCCCAGTATTTTACCACTATGGAGGACCCCTTCGAAATAAAATCTGCATCACTTTCCTATCCACTCAAAAATGGTGAAGTGACAGGGTTTAAGGACAAGGGTGGACATCTATAACTACATCTCTACACTGCTGCTTACAGGACAATCCAAACACTACAGGCATAACACAAGTTGCTCTATGGAAATGTAGACGTACACAGGGATCATTCATTTCTATAGAAAATGCAGAGATACAGCACTAAAAGTTGGACAGGTATGGTTATGAGGTTAAACCCAAGTTCTATAGGTATCACATTTGCATTGTCCCTGGAGCTACTGGGAATAAATAATGAGTACAAAACATGGTTTATGTAATTAACTGCTCATGTGTTGCTAAAGACAGGTGGCACGTTAGGGGCATACTGTGTCTTAGCCAAGTGTTACAACTTTCTTCTGCATACCACAAAGGAGACATACTGTTTACTTAAAAAATGAACTGTGTGCTGTATATGGGCTTTCTTACATCAGACTTGTGCTAGCTACCTTTCATAAGTATGGCTCTGACTGCTTTAAATCTTTTGACCATTTTATAGAAAGCAATAAAGTCACAGGAAGAAGCCTATATTAGGGTTTCCTAATCTGGTTATGTTAACCAAAAATTAGGTGCACCGGACAGCATGATGACCTGCAGATTCTACTACCACGTTCATTCTCTAACTCATGCTCCCCTCAAATTATGCTACACCACTAAACAACCAACATGGGTGACACTGCACTCCAGAGGAAAGAGTGGTTATACTTGAGTTGTGCCTCTTTATGTTACTTCTACAAGTTATCAAGGCTTAACATCAACAACAGCTACTAGACAGACATTATGCAGAGGTCAGTAGCTCCTACTTCCAGGTCAAACTGTGTAAATTCACTAAAGCAGTGACAAACAACAGTAGTGAACCCATCTGGTCAAAGTAATGTTCAGTTTCTAAAATTTTGTCACAGAATATAAGTTGCACATCCTATGTTCATCTGTGCCTAAATGTCTGGAACATATCAGTCTGACATGCTTGAAATGTACAATGATCAGGGATGTCATAGAACTATTGCAAAGAGAGCTGTTTTAGGTGTTTCCGTCGGATATGTCGTTGCAGGGCATGCTTTTCACTGAATCGCATGTGACACACATCACACTGGTGAGGACGCTCTCCTGTATGGACCCGCTGGTGGTGCAGCAATTCACCAGCATCCCGAAAGCTCTTTTGACAGATTTCACACTGGTAAGGCTTCTCCCCAGAGTGAGTATATTTGTGCCGCTCTAAGTGTGAAGTGCGTTTAAAAGACTTGCCACATTCTTTGCAGACATGCGGTTTCTGTTCAGAGTGGGTAATACTGTGTCTCTGTAAATATGAGAGATAACTGAATTTGCGCAAACACACAGGACAAGTATAATCATTCTTGGGCAAAGCAGACTTCAGTACAGTGTATACAGGGCTCGGCAAAGGATCAAGAAGCTTCTTTTTTGGTTTTGACTCTTCCATAAAAACAGTGTACGGCATCCCTCGACTATCGATTAAAAGGTATTTTCCAAACTGAACCCCCTCCCCACTCTCTGATTCCTGAGTGGAGTGAGCTGCAGGTCCAGAATCTTTTGATGCATCAGTGTTAGAACTGCATAGCTCTTCACTAGCTGTCTCTGAATGTCTGTTGTGAATAGTTTTTCTCATGATTACATCTTTTTCTTCTGTTTTCTGGTTTGGTGACAAGGGGCCAATCAATTTAGTATGATCAACCTTCTTACTGAGATCTATGGGCTCTGTATTGGAGGTCTCTATGGTTTCTTCTTTAAGAAAGTGTGATCTGTTGGTATAGGTCTTCATTAAACTCATACTAATCGTGGGGCTGGAGTCACAGTCTTGTCCCTTTAAAGCACGTGCCAGCCAATAAGAGGCCCTCTTCTGAGGGCTTGGAAGAACAAGAGGCTTGCCTTCTGAAATTCTTGTGCCCAAAATACTTGAAGGCAACCTTTTGGGTTCTCCATGCCAGTCAGTCGGTTTCAGAACAGCTGCAACTCCTGAACTCTTCAGATGCATTGCTAACTCACTTTTACTACTTACTGAATCTACAGCATGGTTTTTCAAAGCCTGCACATTGGCCTTGGGTATGAAACGTTGGTTCAAAAAGGAAGTGCATGACCCATTCAAAACAGACTCTGCCTTAGATTGAAACTCATCCTTTATGGTCCTAGAGACATTACTTTGTGACATGCCAGGGATGGTTTTCCAGGCTTGCAGCTGATCTTTCTGAAAAGTCAAACCCTGCATGAGTGGCATGTCAGTTGAGCAACGGCTACTAAAGGCATTGGCTTTGCCTAAACTAGGTTGTCTATTACTCAGATAATCCTTCAGAATAGTGCTGTCATCTTGTTCCTGACTCTGTGAGCGGTGGATCTTGTTGTATTTGTTTTCTAGCAGGGAATACAGTTGTCTTCCACAGGCCATGCCAATCCCCTTTGGTAGCTGGGTCATTCAGACAGCAGATGCATTCACTGAAATACTAAAATGGTGTCTCGCTCCACTCAGTCTTTTATATTGACTTTTTTTTCCTTGAAGTTGTTGAGATCATGTAGGTTCCTCCATCCTCACAAGTTTAGGCCATCAGCAGTCATATAACACAGCACAGGTCTTCTCTTCAACACTCTGTAAGGCAGAAAAAGACCAATGAGTCTCAATTAATATAAATTATACCACAAAATCCTTCTAAACTCCAAGCATTAATTCTCATTGCTACAGATAATGCCCCCACATTTATCCTTTCCCTGTAGCACCTTCACATGAAATCCTGCTAATATGCTTATCGATGCAATGACTTAAAAGAAATGACCAAAAGTATGGATGAAACAAAAGATTAAAAATATAATGCATCGCACTGTACACCTTTTGGCAGCTTTGCTAAGTCAACAATAAATGCTTTACTTAACCACAGGTGTGCTAAAAGAGTCATCATGTTGCAAAATCTGAATTACCTTATTATAGTTATAAAACTGATAATTATTTTAAGAAAAGAAAGAGATTAAGTCATATTACACAATACATAATAATTTTGATTTTTAATAAATTAAAAAAAAACTTCAGTAAAAGATTTCTATCATATCTTACAAATGATACATTTCATATTCAGCTTAGATATAGTTTTTACTCCCAAAATATACTTATTTACACAGATCAGCTTACATGATTTTTCTCATGTGCTATGCCTTTGTTTTGCTTTCTTTACTTTATGAACATTGCATTTACTTTTGCTTTTGCAGTCCAATATGTGGCTGTGCGACTCAGCACTTTTGCAGTCCCAAGATGTGGCTGTGTGACTCAGCACTTTTGCAGTCCAAGATGTGGCTGTGTGACTCAGCAAGGTATTTCACAGGTCTGTAGGCAAGTACTAGGCTAGCTACCCCTTGTGGGCCATTTAAAGCCTAGCCAATTTCCCTTTTGTCATACCTCTTAACTGTCCAGATTTTCCCAGAATGCACAGATTTTTGCCTCATATTTTTGGTCTGTCCCTTGTAAAATTTTCACTGAGGACTGCAGTCACAAAATAATGACATAAATTTGAGTTTCAGATTTCATATCCTTCAGAAAATGCATGCTAACAAAAAAACTGTTATTATAGCAACTTTCTAAGTTTCTAAGACCAGTATTTAAAATCTGTTCCTGTTTTTGGTCCCCCCCCCCACCATTACTTTAGGCTTTGCCCAGATTTATTGCACTAAGAGGTTGAGAGGTATGTTTTTGGTGCTTGAATTAACCTACCCCATTTGGTGTTAGATTACCATTATCCATCTCATGGTTGATAATTATATATTACTCTAAGTAAAAATAAGTGGGGTCATGCCTTAGTTATTTTGGGGGGACCCATGTATGGGATAAAGCATTTAAAAGAGCTGCTTCTGTCCATTAGTAATACAGTGGGCAGTCCTTAGGTAAATTTACACATCCATGGATCCAAGTTGCGCTTGAACATAGATAGGGATGAGCTTTGTTTTATGTAGATACAGAGTCTGCTCCAGAGCAGTGGTATCCTCTGTGAGACATTTGTGTCCCTCCAAACTATTCTGTTGATGTTGCCGATGAGGTTTTGATCCCTGGACCAAGTATTTCTGATGCCGTTTGACTTGCTGATGTGCAGTATGTCCATCAGTAATGGATCGAAGGATGCATGGTATGTCAGACACAGCTCACCTCTTAGCATTGTGTAGGATGCTGAGTATAGTGACAGGGCTTTGAGTTGGTCCATATAGGACACATTGTTTAAGCCTTATATCCTTTTAGTAAGGTATCTCTGTAGGTATTCCAGTAGTTGCATGTGTCTAGAGAGATACACACCAAAGGAGAGACTATACTCAATGAATGGCCTAATGATGGCTGAATAAAAAAGGCCTTGCAAGGCTACAGTGCCATCCACACCTTTAGACCACAAAAATAATGTGTAAAAACCAAAGGAGGCGGCGTTTCAATCTATATTATAGAAAAATTCACCTCACATCTAGTTAAACTGGACAACTCCATGGAGTTACTCCAGGTCCAGGTTACAGCGGGTAAGACCCCCATTCAAGTCAGAGCCAGTTATAGATCTCCCTCCATGGCTCGCAATGCCCATGAAGCCTACTTGACAAAACTGGAGACAATCCAAATTTTATAGAACACACTAGCTATGGGGAATTTCAATTATCCCACCATCAACTATGAAACCTACAGTAGCCATAACTCGCCACCGCAAACGTTCCTTGACTTTGTTAATTCAAATGCCCTAGAATAAATTGACAATATCCCGACAAGGGGACAAACATTCTGGACCTGGTCCTCACCAACATGTCAAACAGATGCACTGCTGCAACTGTCCAACCCTCATTAGTTAAAACTGACCACAAATCAGTCACCTTTGAGCTGGCACTCACACCAAAACTCGCAAAGGGTGAAATCAGACTAAAAAACTTCACCAAGGCAAACTATAGCCTCCTAAGTGAAGGCATAAATGCATTCCAAACCCCACCCCACGCTGGAAGTGGTAACTGCACCATAGGTTACACTAAAGCCCTGTATTATCACTTCTATAAGTGTATAAACTCTGCCATACCAGAAAGAATCAAAGCCAGAGCCCCAAGTAAAAACAAACTGCCGCGGTGGACATCCAACATCAGGAAACTACAATAAACACAAAAACGTTGCTTTCCAAGAAAACAAAGGCAAGGCCCCAACAATGAAAAAGCACCCTACTCAGCCTCAATAGGCAAATAAGACAATTTGTCAAATCCTCCAAGGACTCCTCTGAGAGAAACTTAACAAGTACAGCCAAGGATAACCATAACCAAGATGCTCTCCTCCAAAAAAAGGAAGCCAATCTGGTGGTCCCCTGCCATAAACAAACTTTACAACAAAAGGAAGAAAACTGTTGCAGAAAAGAGGAAAATCCTAGGATACAAAAAACTCCCTTACTGGCCTCAGTAAGAAGCTGAGATCCCTCATAAAATCATCCAAAGCTAGTTATGAAAATAAAATTGCCAAAGATTCCAAAGACAACCACAAGACATTCTATAACTATGTCAAGAATATAAATGGCAATGCTCAGATCTGCTCTGAGCTACAACAGAATGGCATTAAATATACTGATCCCAAGGAAATTACCAATATCCTGGGAGATTAATTCAGTGCCAACTTCACCCCCCTCTCACCCTCTTAAAGGCCCATCTCAATACCGAAAGATTGCCAAATTCCGGTAATAATGGCCACACACCTAAAAAATGCACTCTCCAGAGTTAAGAATACAGCATCCATGGGACCAGATGACATCTCAGGTTGTGTACTGTATGAACTACAAAATGAATTGGCACCTCACCTAAATGTTATGTTTAATCACAGCCTCACCTCAGACTTCATGCCCACTGAGTGGCGCACAGCTACAGTTATCCCACTCCACAAGGGGGGATCCACCTTGGATCCCGGGAACCACCACCCCATCAGTCTGACAAGCCTCATCTGCAAGGCCATGGAATGTATATCATGGAACTTGAGACATCGGCAACCTTCAAACACTGGACCCCACCCAGTTTGGGTTCGTGAAGGGCCGATCTTGTCTCCTGAACCTGACTGACTTCTTCGAATCAGTTTCCAGAGTCATGGACGAGGGTAAGGTGGTTCCCACAGCATATCTGGACCTCGCCAAGGCCTTTGACACCATCCCCCACTCTAGAATCATAGATAGACTTGCTAAGCTGGGCATTAATCCCTAAGTCACTCGATGGGCTGCCAACTGGTTTACTGACACACACTGTAAGAGTAGCCGACTCCAAATCCAGCTCCAGACAAGTGACAAGTGGAGTACCTCAGGGTTCAGTCCTGGGACAGCTCGTTTTATTTATTTATTTATTTATTTATTTATTGCAGTTGGTTTACCAGGATAGTCCATTGGGCCACAAGGAACCCGTTTTCAATAGAGTCCTGGGGAGAAAAGCTCCAAAAAAACATTTTACATTCTTACAAACATATATTCACACATACATTTAAAGTTTAACAATAGGTAAAAAAGAAAGAAAGCAAAAAAATGTAACAGCTAAATACAATGTGCAGAAAGTACATAATAATAATATTTATTATGTGATAGGCATCTGCTTTAGGTCTGTGATTCTTTTAATGAAGTATTTTTGCGGCCTTTCCAGTTGCAGTACAGGCCAACACTAAGGGACTCTGGCTAAAAAAGTTCGCAGATGACTGCAAACTGGGAGTTATTATTGAATCCCCAAATGATGTGGATACTCTACAAAAGGGCCTTACAGAAACAGATGCTTGGTGCCAGAGCCATGGGCTCAAGCTCAATGCCAAGAAATGTATAGTTATCCCCTTTGGGAAAAAACAGGTACCAGTGAATTACCACATAGGTGGCAGTGCACTAAACACCGAAAGTGTGATAAGAGACTTAGGGACACAGGTGGAAAGTGGTCTCATCTTAGATAACCACATCGCCACAACAGTCAGGAAATCATTCTATGTCACACTCCTCATCACTAAAGGCTTTTCATCCATGAAAAAAGGAGGTTATTGTCTCACTGTACTCATCCCTCATTACATCCATTATAGAATACAACGCCCCTTTTGGTATGTACCTCACAAGACATCTGCAACAACTGGAAAGGCCGCAAAAATACTTCATTAAAAGAATCACAGACCTAAAGCAGATGCCCTACACTTACCGCCTTAAAAAACTCCAGCTATACTCTATCGCATATCGTCTACTCAGAGGCAATCTCTGCTTAACATACAAGGCCATGTTAAACCCAGAGCTGCTGGACATGCTACACTTAAAGAAATCCCAATCCTTCAGAGCCACATGCTCCAGGGATCTAAACCTTGTCATCACAATAAACAAAACATGCTGAAGGGATAGGTTCCTGACCCAGAGACTCCCCAGACACTGGAATAGTCTTCCCATACATGTCAAGCAGAGCGCCTCTTTGGCCCTCTTCAAAAGGAACCTTGACGATTGGAGAGAAATTCACCCCGGGGATTATGTCTGTCACCCTGCTAGACAGGGGTCCAGGGAAGTAAATAGTGTGGGAAGAAATAGTCAGGGAATTGTTATGGCTAGGCTTGTATAGGCCCTAGGGCCGATAGCCTAGTACCAACCTATGAACCTATAAGTCCTTTTACAGCTATGTACATAACCTAAAGGGTAGGACCCAAGCATGTGCAGAACTAGTGGCCAACAGCATCACACACACTGACCCCACAGAGATAGCAAACCTGCTAGTGGATAGGTTTGGTGAAAATTTCACTCCATTATCCCCTCCTAACTTACAACAAACTTTCCCTCAAACTTCCCCCCACCTTACAAATCTGAAGAGCAGGTCCTCATAATCTTGTCCAAGGCAAAAAACACAGCCTCTATGTGACCAGACGGCATCCCAGGCTGTCTTCTAAACAGGTTAAAACAGGAACTAGCGTCACTACTAAGTACCTTTTTCAATCATAGTCTAACCACCTGCTTTGCTCCTGCAGAATAAAGAACAGCAACAGTTATTCTCCTCCACAAAGGTGGCCTAGAAACAGATCTGGGGAATTACAGACCCATAAACCTGACCAGCCTCATCTGTAAGGCCATGGAACATATCATTATGGATCTCATAAATAAAGACATAGGTGACCTCCAAACTCTGGATCCTACCTGATTCAGCTTTGTGAAGGGCAGATCCTGCCTGTTAAATCTAGCAGATTTCTTTGAAAATGTGACCAAGGGCATTGATGAGGTCAAATCTGTGCACACAGCATACCTCGACCTGGCAAAGGCTTTTGACGGAATCCCACATTCAGGCATTGCCAATAAACTTAGCAAACTGAATATAAACCCCTTTGTTGTAAGATGGTTTGCCAACTGGCTCACAAACCGGAGACACACTATCAAAGTGGGTGACAACATCAACCAGCAGACCTGTTACCAGCGGGGTGCCACAGGGGTCAATGCTTGGTCCCCACCTGTTTAGTATATACTTCTCAGAGGTTCAGGTCAAAGCTAAGGGGTTGTGGCTGACCAAGTTTGTAGACAACTGCAAACTAGGTGCAATCATTGAACCCCCAAATGATGTCAGTATATTCCAAGAGGGTCTCACGCAGACCAATGACTGCTGTATTAGTCGTGATCTCAAACTGAATGCAAAGAAATGCATCATCATTCCCTTTGGCACAAACATTATCCCCTCACACTCTCAAATCAACAACAATACCCTAATTACCCATGAACTGGTAAGGGACCTGGGATCACAAGTTGACTAAGACCTTAACATCGACCACCATGTGTCTGCTGTACTAAAGAAAGCTTTCTATGTAGCACACGTGATTAGTAAAGGCATCGCTTCGAGAGCAAAAGAAGTTATAACCCCCCATACTCAGCACTTATCCGGCCCATAATTGAGTATAATGCCCCATTTAGCATGTACCATACTAAGCACCCACAGCAACTAGAGAGACCTTAGAGGTTTCTAACAAAGAAGATCAATGGTTCCGGCATGTGTCTTATACAGAACGACTACAGTCCCTGCCACTATACTCCATATCATATAGACTTCTTAGGGGAGACTTATGCCTGGCCTACAGAGCTATCCAAGACCCAAACCTAATGAACTTGCTGCATATCTGTATATCAAATGGGACTAGGGCTACCCATTCCAGAGACCTAAACGTGGCCTGCGACTTAAACAGGACATGCTGGAGGGACAGATTTATTTCCTAACAACTGCTGCATCTTTTGAACAGGTTACCAATTCATGTGAAACAGAGCACCTCTATGCCACTGTTCAAGAGGAAACTGGACGAGTGGATAGGGAACGGTAAATTCTTACTGGGGACAGAACCGACAACCCTCCTGGACATTGGCAGTCATCACTAAATGCAATAATCTCCTATAATAATGATATCTCTAGAACTAAACATAATTAATCCCTTTGTTTATAAGCTGTGCAGTATTATGACAGTGGACATGTGTTGGTCGAAAATTAGTTCACTGTCCACAACAACTGGATGAACTCTTAGGGGTATATAGTTAATGTGATAGTTCCTCAGGATAGATGACTTCATAAAGCATACAATAATGTATTTTTTGGCACTTAGTTTTAGTCTATGATTCTGGCACCGGTTATTTGTTTTGGGAAAATCATCCTGAAGGATGGCTAAGTCATTTGGGGATTTAATGACTGCTTTTAGCTTGCAGTCATCTGCTAACTTAGTCAGATAGAACCCCTTAGTATTGGCTTTTATGTAAGAAAAATAGATGTCAAATAAGAAAAGTCCCAGCACTGATCTCTTGGGGACTCTACTGGTAACTGATCTCTTTATAGAGGTAGCTTCCCCTATTTTCATCTCCTGTGTCCTGTCTGTGACACAGTTACTAATCCAGTTGGTGACACAGGAGTTTATTTAGCTTTACCACTATGCCTGAGAAGCGATTCTGCGTCAAACGTTTTGGCCCAGTTGAGGTAACAGGTAGGTATTGTTTTACCTTCATACATTGCTTTGGTTGCATTTTCAAAAAAAACGTCAACCAGAGTGAGTAAGAATGACCTGCCCTTGACGAATCCAAATGGAGATGGATCCAGTGTTTGGAGCTTCCCTATGTCCTTATTCATTAGCTCCATGATAAGTGCTTCCATGTCTTTGCACATGAGGCTGGTCAGACATATGGGTCTCTAATTTCCTCAGTCTGTGAAACATCCTCCCTTATACAGAAGAATGATTGTAGCTGTTCGCAATTCACTTATTTCAAAACCTGTACGAAGGATGAGGTTGAACAGTGTTGTTAGGGACATGGCTAAATCATGCTTCATGCTATACAAGAAGTATCTAGGAATATT
Organism: Protopterus annectens; assembly: GCF_019279795.1. NCBI lineage: Eukaryota > Metazoa > Chordata > Ceratodontiformes > Protopteridae > Protopterus > Protopterus annectens. The sequence goes on from NC_056726.1 coordinate 1,220,339,218, forward strand.
GATGGGACCCATCGATGAAGTACTTTTAGTTTTTGATACCACTTTTGGACTTGGTCTTTTGTAATAGCTGGAGGTGAGTCATTTTCAAGTATATCTTGTGAGACAGACAGAGAGAAGGGAGGGGCAAAGTATGATCTGAATTTATCAGCTAGTAGGTTCACTATCTTGAGCCAAGCATCAGTGTAGGTAACATCATTCACAATCAGTAAAGCAGATTGGTATGTTGTGCTTCTGAGATTACAAACATAATTTAAAAAGGCATTATGATTTTTTGTCTTGGGTGGCTATTTTAGCCTCAAACTTGCACTTTGTTGATTTCCATAAGCTCCTGAGTCATTTGTTTATTTCAATGACGAGTGCTCTATCATTCTGGGAATTACTCTGCGGTGGTGGTGCTGCAGTAGCATTGTCGCCTCACAGTAAGACGTTATCCTGTTCGATTCTCAGCTAAAGCATCTTCTGTGTGGAGACATGCGTGAATGGGTGTACCTTTATTGAAGGTTGTATGTCAGGGCTGGCAACTCGATACATAAAAATCTTCTGCCAATCATCAGCGGACTGGAGTTCCGCTGCGGCAACCCCTAACCGGGAAAAGCCGAAAGATACAACAACAACAACAACAACTTTTGGACACAATAGTGCAAAGCTTGTTGATATTATGGTTCCACCATAGGGGGTTGAGGTTGTTTTTGCCCTGTGCTTGTTCCTGCTGGATGCATCAATGCATCTGTATATATTCTGGTATGGTGTTGTGGTGCACAATTCTACATAGTCAGCTGAGTTAACTGGGTTTGGTGGGGATCTGAAGCTTGCCAACAAATCATTTAGGAGTAGGTAGTTTGTCTTAGAGAAATTTCTAATGGTACTTTGGGTGGAGGGCATCTCTGGTTTCAATTTTATTTAGAAGGCGATGGCATTATAGTCAGACCTAACAAGTGACAAAGATACTGAAGGAATGGTCCAAGATGCAATCATATTACTCAAGACAAGATCCAAGATGTTATTCCTCCTTGTGTGTACTCTAATTGTTCCAGGATATTTATATTGACAAAATATAGAAATGTCTGTGCTTGTGCACTAGTGGTGGTGTAGGTTTCCCAGTCTATAGTTAGATGGTTTAAATCACTGTTTTTCAACTGCCAGTCCATAGACTGGCTCCAGTCTGGCAGAAATTTCCTGCTGGTCCGTGAAACGGGAGACATTTTTTAATTAAAAAAAAGTTTTTTTTTTTCTTTAAGAAGAACACCCTTTGCATCCAGTCGCACAACACTTGTCGTGTCCCTGTGACTGGCAGTTTACGCCTTCATCTTCCGTAGATGCAGAATTTGAATGCCAGAAGATGTCTGAAATGTGGACCACGAAAAGACAAGTGAGAGGTAGGTATGTATGTACATGTTTGTTTAAGTGGTAGGTAGACAGGTGTGTAGGTGTGTGTGTATATCTATAAAGTGTATGTGTGTGTGTGTGTGTGTGTCTTTATTTAAGTGGTGGGTAGATATTTGTGTGTGTATGTAAGTAGATGGGTAAGTGTGTATGTGGGGGAGTGTAAGAAGTAGGTAGTTAAGGATGTGTGTGTGTGTGTGTGTGTGTGTGTGTGTGTGTGTGTGTGTGTGTGTGTGTGTGTGTGTGTGTGTGTGTGTGTGTGTAAAAGAGGAGTGTTTAACTGTCCAGATTTTTGCCTCATATTTTTGGTCTGTTCCTCATAAAATGTGTGGTTTTCTAGCAAATCAATGAGGACTGAGTTAATTAAATAATGGCATACATTTGAGTTTCAGACTTAATATCCTTCAGGAAATGCATGCTAACACAAATCCTGTTATTCTAGTAACTTTCTAAGTTTATAAGAGCAACATTTAAAATCTGTCCCTATTTTTGGGCCTTTGTCCCCCCATTATTTTATGCTTTATCCAGATTTATTGAGTTAAGAGGCTGAGAGGAATGGTGTATGTGTCTGTTTAAAAAGATGGAGGGAGGTGTTTCTCAACTGTCCAGATTTTTGCAGAATTTCAAGATTTTTGCTTCATACTTTTAGTCTGTTTCTCATAAAATGTGTGGGTTTTGGGGGGGGTTTGTGGCAAATCCGTGAGGACAGAATTCACGAAATCATGACAGACATTTGAGTTTCAGACTTCATATCCTTCAGAAAATTAATGATAACACAATACCTTTTACTCTGGCAATTTTATAAGTTTGTGAGAGCGATATTTAACGTTTGTCCCAATTTTTGGGGCTTTGCCCAGGTTTTTGTGCTAAAAGGTTGAGAGATATGGACTGTGTATGTGTGTGTGCTTGTGTGCACAAGAGGTAGCTAAGTAGCATACCTCTCAACTGTCCAGATTTTTGCAGAATATCCAGATATTTGCCCCATATTTTTGGTCCGTCTCTCATAAAAAGGACTGAAGTTTCTGACTTCATATCCTGGCAATGATTTATCAGCATGTCTCACTTAGTATTCTCGATTTCTATGGTCAAATGGTTTCTTATAAATCATGTTTTCTATCTCTGCGTTAGCAGTCTCCAAAATAATTGTCCTTTTTTCACTGGTTCCCAGGTGCAAAAAGGTTGAAAACCAATAGCTTAGATCATCTAGGAAAATGGTTTTGGGTTTAATACTGAGTGATTCCAGTTCCTGCAAATAGGTGTTATGACTTTCTTGGGTCACAGAAGGAGTGCTATATCTAGCTAATATATCAACCTGGACCTTTATGATGATTACTTAAACATAAAGAAGCTCTAGTAAATCATGCTGCTTAATCAGCCTTGATGTGTCTCTCATGGATGAAGACTGAGACACCGCCACATTTCTACCCCTCCTGTGCAGTAGCTGACCTAAACTAAATGTGTGGAAGGCATTATAGCCCTGCACAGTTGGAGTGCTCTCTGCTGCTTTAAACCATTTCTCAGTCACTATCCAACAGGTTAAAATGGTTTGTAAGAAGTGAGGTTTCTCATTCCTTCAACTTACACTCAGTACCCTAACTAATTTGTAGCCCTCTAACCTAGTGTAACTCACTCCCCTAAAATTCTAATCAATGTTTTTATCTCATTGCCTTCCACCCCACTTTAAACTACACAGTGGCTAGCATAACCATTGCTTGCTAATCACACCTTCACCTGGAAATCCATGATCCCTGTGTTTTGGTTAGTGCAAAATCTGGAATTCTGTTCTTTCTGGTATAGACCTACATCAGATGGTTGAACTTCTCATGGTTCAGAAAGTCAGTGAACTTCCATTCCCTCTCTACCATGGAAGTGAAACCTTCTCAATCTGTTTTTTTGGCTTTTGACACGTTCTGATTCTGTCACAAGTATAAATCTCTTTTACCTACCCAATTACTTTATTCTCACTTTCAGTCCCTCACCCTCCACTTTTATTTAGTTATTTATTTGCATTTTGTTTACTGGGAAAGTCCACTGGGCCATATAGAACCTATTTTCAATGGAGGCCTGGGGAGAAAAGCTCCACAGTACATGAATTTAACAGTTTGAATTACAAATAATAATATGTACTAAATACACAGTAAAAACCATAAGAGAAATGTAGAGTAAAAACCATAAGAGGAATGCAGAGTAGTAAAATCTGAGCAACAATCAGTATAAAATAAAGATTTATAATGTGTAATTTCTATAATCTCTTTTTACAGTACTATTTTCTCACCACATGAATTAAGATCAGTAAGTAGCAGCATGGCATACATATTCTAGGGTGGCCTGGTGCAGGTACACTTCCAGCTCGAGGGTAGGTGGTTGTCAAGGGAAGTTTTGAAAGAGGTAGGATTTTCAGTTGCTCTAATTGATACAGAAAGGGCATTCCAGTTTTTGGCTATTGATCATGAATAAAGAAGCTGGGCAGATGGGAGGTTAAGTTTGTGAACCTGCAACCATGCTTACAATTATCAAGGGTATCAGAACTTGTCAGAGATTTGAGATGCGTGGCTTGGCTTAAAAAGGCCCTTGTGGTCGTTAGCCTAGTAAATATCTATAATCCTATGAACCTATGATCTCTCTCTTTTCATGTGTCTAGGGCTCGATATACTACTGATGCATCAGCACTCCCATCCGCACTTTCTCTTCCTTAACAGTGGAGCACCTCCTCCAGATTCTGATCCTGCCCACTTCACACACCCCTTCATGTGGGGGTGGTTCCTCCTCCTCTCTGATCTCAGATTACATAAAAGGACTAGTGCAAAAGTGTGATCTGTGGATGACTCTTTTCATTATATAGTCACATACCTTTATGTGTTAAAAAATAACTTAAAAGAAGAGCGTGAAAAGAAAGAACAGGAAGAGAGAATGAAGGAAGAGGAAGGGGCGGAGTCGTGGATAGTCTGAATATGGATACAGAAAAGGGATGGTAAAGAAAGACTGATAAGGATTATGGAAGGACTGAGTCTGATCATGTAGGAAGAGAAGCATGTGAAACTAGTTATGATTACACAGTAGACACAGAGAGAACAGAGATGTTAGCTATCAGAATCACTCAAGTCCGTAATACTGCTTCAAGTGGCACAAGGTGAAACTTGACAGAATGATTAAAGGATGGCTTAGTTGGCATCTGATCAACCAAAAGGAAATTTAAAAGCTCCTAGGAAGGATGAGTTTGTAAACGTTGAGACTTGAGGTATATGAACCAGGTCTGCATTCAAGAATGAAAGACGCTGTAGAAAACACTGATACTGCTGTAAATCCAAGCACTGAACACGTGATACAGAGAATGAGATTGTGCATGGAACACTTAATGGAACCATTTAAAACTGTCAGTTAAACTGCCACATGGCAATGTGGAGGAGAGTTCTGCAATGGAGACAAGTGGAAAAAAATCCCTTTTAAAATATTTAAGTTGCACCCCACCACCACAAACAGACCTGGGAAATAAATCATACCAGCAATACAAAATGAGCATGGACAATTACTGAGTCATATTTGTACTTGCCTTGGAGTGACCTGAGTGCTTGTGCTATGTGGGCGGATCCTAGCCCCATTAGGCTGCTCACCGTGACCCTCTCCTTGTTCAGCCTAGTGAGCGAGATGTCAGTGTGCCTGACGATAGAGTCACCTATTACAAGTGTATCAGGTGTGTTGTTTAGTCTTAAGGGCTGTGACTGTTCGGCACACTGGCTTTGTGAGATATGTGTTGCACGTGTTTTGTTTTGGGGTAGCGGCTGCTTGGGTGTCTGCTTTGGAGGTCTCTGCTGTTTTGGCAGATCTTTATTTAGAGCCTCCGAGTATGTTTTTGTGTCATTATGTGTTTGGTTTGCTGTCGTGGTAGGTCTATGTGAGACTGGAATTGTAGTGAGTGTGGTTTCCTTCTCCTCCTGACTGGTTATGCCAGTACTGAGTTGAGAGAGCTTAGCCTCCAGTTTGGCTATATGGTTGCATCTCTCACATGTGTTGGAATTTGTTGGGAGGAGGAGAGGGTTGTCTGTGTACATGAGGCAGTTGTAACATTGCCTCAAGATTCCCAGATTCACCAGCTGGACCGGAGAGGAGATTGACAACTCAACTTTGGACATGCTAGAATAATATTGGGAATTCCTTAATAATTGAAAACCAGGGCCAGTGGGGAGTGAGGGTGTAGTGCTTTTAATTTTTAGTACAGACTTATATAATTGCTTTAGTGAGCAAGTGCCAGGTAACTTAAGTGCAATGTGTTACAGGTAACTTAAATGCAAAAACGACAAACAGTAACTTTCTTTCAAGTGAAACAAGGAAATAAGTACAGTAAGCAATGCAGATATCACTATGTGATCCACAGAAGCGCTGAGAAGCCACGTATTAGGTGGAATTAGCGTTCCAGGGAAATAACAAGCAAACAAACAACAAGCATATAAACAAAGCTAGATTCAGCAGGCCTGGATCTAGTCTATGCTACAGCAAACAAGGTGTACCAATTTCAGTAAGATACAGTTCAAATATTCAGGCACTATAAACCTTTAACCAGAAATTCCCAGCTCAGAAGGGCAGAGTCCAGCCTCTTCTCCCACAAGAGTGCAGACCACAAACCTTCTTAATGTAAAATAACTGGCCTGAAGCCCAAGTGCTTAAACCAGAACTAATACACTTTAAGAATAACAGACACTGGGCTCTCAATCAGCAGTTCCCAACTTAGAAGGATGAAATCTACCTGTCCTGCCACCAGAGTGCATGCCACAAACCTTCCTAATGTATAACAACTGGTCTAAAGCCCAAGTGCTTAATCCAAAAGACTTAGAATGATAGCTACACTTTAATCAAGTTACTACCAAGCAGTAATAAATACAATTGAATACTTTAGAGAATGCCTGGATTAGTACTCAAGTTACACAAACAAAGCTAGATCCAGCAGGCCCGAATCCAGTCTATGCCACAGCAAACAAGGCGCACCAACTTCAGTAAGAAGCAGTTCAAATATGCATGCACTATAAGCCTTTAACCAGAAATTCCCAGCTCAAAAGGGCAGAGTCCAGCCTCTCCTCCCACAAGAGTGCAGACCACGAACCCTCTTAATGTAAAATAACTGGCCTGAAAGCCCAAGTGCTTAAACCAGAATTAATACACTTTTAGAATAACAGACACTGAGCCCTCAATCAGCAGTTCCCAACTTAGAAGGATGTAAGCTAACTGTTCTGCCACCACAGTGCAGACCACAAACCCTCTCAGTGCAAAACAACTGGTCCGAAGCCCAAGTGTTTAAACCAAAAGGCTTAGAATGAGTTACACCAAGCAGTAATAAATACAATTGAGTACTTTTAAGATGATGCAAAAGTAAAAAAAAGTAGGTAGAAACACAAGTACAGTAAAAGCAGATGAAATTTTTTTTTCTGAATAAGTGCTGAGATCAAAGAAACAGATTTGAGTGCTGAAACTAGAAAACTGGCTAGTTATAAGAAAAAAAAAAAACTAAGCTAGAAGGCTTCCCTCCAACACAGAAGGGCTTGGGGGCTCAGAAGCCTACAAATAGTCTATACCACTTAACAGGAAAGGCAGGAAACAAGCTTAAATTTTTTTTTTCTGTTTCCCAGATGATCTCTTTGTACACAGTAGGAGTGCCTGAAATCAGAATATGATCTCACTGCACTCAGTTGAGTGAGCAAATGAGATGGGCCCAGAAGGAGTATCCAAACACAAATTTACAAAAGGGGCGAGCAGTTGCAAGGCCACTAAGATTAACACCAAAACAAAAACAGGCAGATAAAGGTACTTAAATTCTCTTATACGTCCAGTTGAATACAGCAAGTCCTTAGCCGGCCAAAGCTGAGGTTTTTAAGCAGAAAATATTTCACACTGTACCACTTAAATAGGCAAGGACAGGAAATCAAAGAATGTGACTACCCCCACACCTGTAATTACTAGCAAATAACAAAATTCAGCAAACACTGACTAACTTCCAGTTCAGTTACTATTCCTTCCACACAGTTAAAATCAATTTAAATACTGTATTTTTTGAAAAAAGAGCAGATAAAGGTACTTAAATTCTCTTATACGTCCAGTTGAATACAGCAAGTCCTTAGCCGGCCAAAGCTGAGGTTTTTAAGCAGAAAATATTTCACACTGTACCACTTAAATAGGCAAGGACAGGAAATCAAAGAATGTGACTACCCCCACACCTGTAATTACTAGCAAATAACAAAGTTCAGCAAACACTGACTAACTTCCAGTTCAGTTAATATTCCTTCCACACAGTTAAAATCAATTTAAATACTGTACTTTTTGGGGAAAAAAAGAGCAGATAAAGGTACGTAAATTCTCTTATACGTCCAGTTGAATACAGCAAGTCCTTAGCCGGCCAAAGCTGATATGTATGTACATGTTTGTTTAAGTGGTAGGTAGACAGGTGTGTAGGTGTGTGTGTATCTATAAAGTGTATGTGTGTGTGTGTGTCTTTGTTTAAGTGGTGGGTAGATATTTGTGTGTGTATGTAAGTAGATGGGTAAGTGTGTATGTGGGGGGGTGTAAGAAGTAGGTAGTTAAGGATATGTGTGTGTGTGTGTGTGTGTGTGTGTGTGTGTGTGTGTGTGTGTGTGTGTGTGTAAAAAGAGGGAGTGTTTCGCAACTGTCCAGATTTTTGCCTCATATTTTTTGGTCTGTTCCTCATAAAATGTGTGGTTTTCTAGCAAATCAATGAGGACTGAATTAATTAAATAATGGCATACATTTGAGTTTCAGACTTAATATCCTTCAGGAAATGCATGCTAACACAAATCCTGTTATTCTAGTAACTTTCTAAGTTTATAAGAGCAACATTTAAAATCTGTCCCTATTTTTGGGCCTTTGTCCCCCCATTATTTTATGCTTTATCCAGATTTATTGAGTTAAGAGGCTGAGAAGAATGGTGTGTGTGTCTGTGTAAAAAGATGGAGGCAGGTGTTTCTCAACTGTCCAGATTTTCACAGAATTTCAAGATTTTTGCTTCATACTTTTAGTCTGTTTCTCATAAAATGTGTGGGTTTTTGGGGGGTTTTGTGGAAAATCCGTGAGGACAGAATTCACTAAATCATGACAGACGTTTGAGTTTCAGACTTCATATCCTTCAGAAAATTCATGATAACAAAATACCTTTTACTCTGGCAATTTTATAAGTTTGTGAGAGCGATATTTAAAGTTTGTCCCAATTTTTGGGGCTTTGTCCCTCCATTATTTTTGGCTTTGCCCAGGTTTTTTGTGCTAAAAGGTTGAGAGGTATGGACTGTGTATGTGTGTGTGCTTGTGTGCACAAGAGGTAGCTAGGTAGCATATCTCTCAACTGTCCAGATTTTTGCAGAATATCCAGATATTTGCCCCATATTTTTGGTCTGTCTCTCATAAAAATGACTGAAGTTTCTGACTTCATATCCTGGCAATGATTTAGCAGCATGTCTCACTTAGTATTTTCGATTTCTATGGTCAACTCGTTTCTTATAAATAATGTTTTCTATCTCTGCGTTAGCAGTCTCCAAAATAATTGTCCTATTTTTCACTGGTTCCCAGGTGCAAAAAGGTTGAAAACCAATAGCTTAGATCATCTAGGAAAATGGTTTTGGGTCTAATACTGAGTGATTCCAGTTCCTGCAAATAGGTGCTATGACTTTCTTGGGTCACAGAAGGAGTGCTATATCTAGCTAATATATCAAACTGGACCTTTATGATGATTACTTAAACATAAAGAAGCTCTAGTAAATCATGCTGCTTAATCAGCCTTGATGTGAGTCTCTCATGGATGAAGACTGAGACACCGCCACATTTCTACCCCTCCTGTGCAGTAGCTGACCTAAACTAAATGTGTGGAAGGCATTATAGCCCTGCACAGTTGGAGTGCACTCTGCTGCTTTAAACCATTTCTCAGTCACTATCCAACAGGTTAAAATGGTTTGTAGGAAGTGAGGTTTCTCATTCCTTCAACTTACACTCAGTACCCTAACTAATTTGTAGCCCTCTGACCTAGTGTAACTCACTCCCCTAAAATTCTAATCAATGTTTTTATCTCATTGCCTTCCACCCCACTTTAAACTACACAGTGGCTAGCATAACCATTACTTGCTAATCACACCTTCACCTGGACATCCATGATCCCTGTGTTTTGAAACGTTACTGTGCTATCTTCTCACGCAAAAATGAGGAAACACAGTACGTGACGACCACAGTAAACATTTATTAAATACAACCAAAAAATAGCAAAATGCAAACAGGAAGCAAGAGTTTAGCGCTTTCACCTATCCATAGTAGGCTTCTTCAGAACTGCTTCATTAAAAATAAACGCCATTTTAAATAAACTTTTAGGCGGGAAACTGGGCTAACATAACAACTGTTATTTAAAGTGCTAGTGTACTATTTAATGAATTAAACTACTTTAAAATGTCCAAAGCCAATGTTGTGTTGAAACCACACGAAACTCCACATAACTTCTGTTTAAACATGCCCATCATATCATCTCCAACCCCCCTCTACAACATTAGTTCAATACTAATAGTTAATAATAATGGAATAAAATTGAATATAATGTTTAACATATGTAAAACAAAATGCGTTGACTAGACATATCTCAACTAATAAATATGTTCATGAGAACTGACTACAATAGACTCGTATTGCACATTTTGAAAGTAAATTGATTCAATATAAACTAAATTATATAATAAAAAATATATTATAAAAAATATATTATAAAAAATGATAATAACAGTGATTGTGAATAGTGTTAAATTTACAGATCAATTAAGGGAATGAGTGTGCAAATTGGATGTGTAATGTCAACTCTTTTAATATTAATTAATATTAATATTATGTCATAAAAATACATAAATATATATATCACTACTGTGTTACTGAATGACAATTTTCATTTATTAATATATATTATAAATATAAAAATTCAATATTAATAAAAATTGTAAACAATTATGTAAAAAGTATTTGTTGAAAATGTTGTTTACAAATAAATACTATAAATATTAAAAATTAAATATTTTACCTATATATTGTTAAAAAACATTCTTAAATAAATTGGATAAACTGTATAGTTTTTAAAAATGAATACTAAGGTGATTATGTTATGGTACTAGAACTAAAAAATGTAACAATTGAATATGAATAAATGAATATATAAATAGTGTTACATATAAGTTCATTAATTCAACAAGGGTTTAATAGCAATAGTGTCATTCAATCCTGGTGACGAGGCGGCATCTGTGTATAATTGCCACCATATTTCTTTGTAATTTAATACATCTTTAATATTACCTCCTCTAGGATCGAATTTAATCTGTTCTATGATGGCAAGGATGGCAAGGATGGATAGGTGAAAGCGCTAAACTCTTGCTTCCTGTTTGCATTTTGCTATTTTTTGGTTGTATTTAATAAATGTTTACTGTGGTCGTCATGTACTGTGTTTCCTCATTTTTGCGTGAGAAGATAGCACAGTAACGTTTCATTTCAGTTGGTTTTCCTCGCAACATTGTGTTCTATCCCTGTGTTTTGGTTAGTGCGAAATCTGGAATTCTGTTCTTTCTGGTATAGACCTACATCAGATGGTTGAATTTCTCATGGTTCAGAAAGTCAGTGAACTTCCATTCCCTCTCTACCATGGAAGTGAAACCTTCTCAATCTGTTTTTTTTTTTTGGCTGTTGACACATTCTGATCCTGTCACAAGTATAAATCTCTTTTACCTACCCAATTAATTTATTCTCACTTTCAGTCCCTCACCCTCCACTTTTATTTAGTTATTTATTTGCATTTTGTTTACTGGGAAAGTCCACTGGGCCATATAGAACCTATTTTCAGTGGAGGCCTGGGGAGAAAAGCTCCACAGTACATGAATTTAACAGTTTGAATTACAAATAATAATATGTACTAAATACACAGTAAAAACCATAACAGAAATGTAGAGTAAAAACCATAACAGGAATGTAGAGTAGTAAAATCTGAGCAATCAATCAGTATAAAATAAAGATTTATAATGTGTAATTTCTATAATCTCTTTTTACGGTAGTATTTTCTCACCACATGAATTAAGATCAGTAAGTAGCAGCATGGCATACATATTCTAGGGTGGCCTTGTGCAGGTACACTTCCAGCTCGAGGGTAGGTGGTTGTCAAGGGAAGTTTTGAAAGAGGTAGGATTTTCAGTTGTTCTAATTGATACAGAGAGGGCATTCCAGTTTTTGGCTATTGATCATGAAGAAAGAAGCTGGGCAGATGGGAGGTTAAGTTTGTGAACCTGCAATCATGCTTACAATTATCAAGGGTATCAGTACTTGTCAGAGATTTGAGATGTGTGGCTAGGCTTAAAAAGGCCCTTGTGGTCATTAGCCTAGTAAATACCTATAATCCTATGAACCTATGATCTCTGTCTTTTCATGTGTCTAGGGCTCGATATACTACTGATGCATCAGCACTCCCATCCCCACTTTCTCTTCCTTAACAGTGGAGCACCTCCTCCAGATTCTGATCCTGCCCACTTCACACACCCCTTCATGTGGGGGTGGTCCTCCTCCTCTCTGATCTCAGATTACATAAAAGAACTAGTGCAAAAGTGTGATCTGAGAATGACTCTTTTCATTATATAGTCACATACCTTTATGTGTTAAAAAATAACTTAAAAGAAGAGAGTGAAAAGAAAGAACAGGAAGAGAGAATGAAGGAAGAGGAAGGGGTGGAGTTGTGGATAGTCTGAATATGGATACAGAAAAGGGATGGTAAAGAAAGACTGATAAGGATTATGGAAGGACTGAGTCTAATCATGTAGGAAGAGAAGCATGTGAAACTAGTTATGATTACACAGTAGACACGGAGAGAACAGAGATGTTAGCTATCAGTATCACTCAGGTCCGTAATACTGGTTCAAGTGGCACAAGGTGAAACAGAATGACTAAAGGATTGCTTAGTTGGCATCTGATCAACCAAAAGGAAATTTAAAAGCTCCTCAGGAAGGATGAGTTTGTAAACATTGAGACTTGAGGTATATGAACCAGGTCTGCATTCAAGAATGAAAGACGCTGTAGAAAACACTGATACTACTGTAAATCCAAGCACTGAGCACGTGATACAGAGAATGAGGTTGTGCATGGAACACTTAACGGAACCGTTTAAATCTGTCAGTTAAACTGCCACATGGCAATGTGGAGGAGAGTTCTGCAATGGAGACAAGTGGAAAAAAATCCCTTTTAAAATATTTAAGTTGCACCCCACCACCACAAACAGACCTGGGAAATAAATCATACCAGCAATACAAAATGAAATGAAACTTTTTATCAATTCAGCCATTTTTTTTTTTTTGCTTATACAATTATCCATTATCTGTCTTTTAATAAGCACATCCACACTCTCCAAAACCAAGCCATAGCTATAACATATACCTAGAAGCCTGCAACTATCCTTTAGATGTAAGACCTTTACCAAAACTCCAACATCCACTCTCATATACCCTTCCAGCACAAAAAGAGTCAATATTAACCTTGGCCTCAAAACCTTTTTCAAGAGTCTGAATAAATTTGAAAATTCAACATTCTCTTCAACCATTAAACTAAATATAGCAATGTCAACTTAAGACACTCATTTAACTTCCCCTGAACTAGTCCATACATTTGGTCTGAACCACAATTAATGCAAAAGAACTACAATCAACAACTACTACAACACCGGGCTCAAAGGATATCCCTGCTCGACATCTCCAGAAGATATTGTTCTTTACAAAATCTCCATTCATCCCCTTGAAAATCCTAGCAAGAACTTACCTTATTGGTGTTACGTACTTATTCATCCTGGGACACCTGACAATTTTTAACTGACTCAATATAAAGAAATAGTTAATTCAGCCAATACCTCTTACTGATCCAAACCAATTAGCCAACCTTTCATATAGCCCTTTCCCAACTACCCCCCAATCAATTTCAATAAAAATAAATTTGTCTGACTCAATAACCCTACAAACCACATATCCTACATTGCCTGATCAGAATTTTAGGTTCATAGGTTGGTACTAGGCTATTGGCCCTAGGGCCTATACAAGCCTAGCCATAACAATTCCCTGGCTATTTCTTCCCACACTATTTAACATTATTATTATTATTATATTAATATTATATTATTAATAATTATATAATTAATTATATATTAATAATGCTGTGTCTTTCGGCTTTTCCCAGTTAGGGGTCGCCACAGCGGAACTCCGGTCCGCTAATGATTGGCAGAAGATTTTTTTACGAAATGCCGAGGTGCCAGCTCGACGCCCAACCATGAATGAAGGCACGACGCATGTCTTTTGAACGCTACCCAACCGCGGGGAGGACATGCAGACTCCACACAGAAGGCACTCCCAAGCCAAGCCGAGAATTGAACAAGAGAACCTCTTGCTGTGAGGTAACAACGCTACCGCCGTACCACCATGGCATATATATTATATAATTATTATTATTATTTTAACAACCTTGTTCATATTTTCGGTCACTAGGAGATCCAACAGCTTCATATTAGACTTCAGAAGGCCAACAGGTCTCAATTTTAAGTTAGTTTTATCAGTAGACTTGTGCATCAGTTTTAAACATGCTGATAGATGTTTCATACGTTCACAGGTTCATAGGTAAATTCTAGGTTATTAGTCTGCAAACTACTAAAAGCCTAGTCAATACCCAGAGTTCAGAATCAAACTCTGTAATTTGTGAGGTAAAGACCTTAACCATTATGACAACCCCTTCTCCCCTAAAGCCTTTACTTATATCAAGATTATATCACCCCAGATGTGACATGAACCCACAATACCTGGCTTAGGAGGTCAGTCCCTTATCCAGTAGGCCACTGCAGCCATCCTTTAACAAGCTTGCAGAATTCCATTAGCTAACTTTGTAAAGCTAAAAACACACTGTAGTGCATGGAATGACAAAATTAAGCACCAGTAGCTATAGCAGGTTATTACAAGGTCTCTAATAATAACTATAACACATAATAATAATGTGCCTTAGATGTGGATGCCAAGAAATTCCACTTAAGATTGAAGCTCAAGAGGAGAATCTTAGCATTCATGTTAAGAACACGAAGGCTGCAACTGGTGAAAACCTGATAATTCTTAATAGTGCAAGGAACTCCTATGTGCTGTGCTGAAACAATTTCCATGTTTATAAATTGTTTTTGCATAGTGACATGGGTTCAATTACAGCTGTAGGTCAAATCATTACTTCATGACATCTCATAAAATATTACCTATCTCTGTTGATGCACGCACTATAAAATGGACAGTCAATATTAATTGGAATTGGAACGCCATTTCTCCAAGCACCATTTAACCAGACAGTGGGCCTACACAGTTAATAAACAAAATAAATATACAGGTCCATGATGACCAGTTCACTTACATGGTTAACAAATGAAGAAATAAGAAAACGTCTGTATATAGGTGATGTTGTTCCCATTGGCAGAACGATTGTGATATTTTCTTTCTTTTTTTTTTTTGACAGAAGACCGCAGGCAAAACCAGGGTATTGTATCACTGTAATACTTTAAGAAGAGCGAACTTGCCCATTGACCTGGAATGTACAGGAAACTACTGTTTGTGATAATCAAAAATACAAACAAAAGCTGTGTTACTGCACTTAACATTGTAGTATACACAAATATGAGACCAAATTACATGTAACCATAACTGCTTAATAACGGATTGCTTTGTCCTTCAGCTTCCAGCAAGGAAAAAAAACAGGGAATAAGAAAATGCTAGAAAACAAATTAAAACAATAAAAAAATGTTTTATCAGAAAGTAATAATTGTCTATTTTAAATGCAAAAGCGTATATATATATATATATATATATATATATATATATATATATATATATATATATATATATATATATATATATATATATATATATCTATAGTTCCACTTGAAACCATCGAATGTTCAGAACATCGAAGTTCTGATCATCGAGACCGGAACATCTATGTTCAGAACATCGAAGGTTCAAAGTGAACCACAGAAAAAGAAATAAACATTCAAAAACTATTTTATGCAGGGGGGCTTCGCACCCCTGTGGCCCCCACATCCCCCTACTTTAAGATTCCAACTCCGAGATCGCACTACAGTGGGGTAAGGGAAATCTCCCATTTACCGCTATATGCGGTAGTGCTAAACGGGAGATTTCCCGTATCCTACCTGCAATGCCAGCACTCAGATGGCACACACACACACACACACACACACACACACACACACACACACACACACACACACACACACACACACACACACAAAACATGCAGGGCACCTTGCTGCCCTGTATATACACGCAAAAGTTGACATTTTTACTTACCTGGCACTTCCACTTTGAACCTTCGATGCTCTGAACATTGATGTTCTGGTCTCGATGATCAGAACTTCGATGTTCTGAACATTTGATGGTTTCAAGTGGAACTATATATATATATATATATATATATATATATATATATATATATATATATATATATATATATATATATACATATACATATATATATATATATATATATATATATATATATATATATATATATATCAATCAATGGGGAAACTTAAGAAAATTCATGACATAGATCACCTCAGACGTAACAATGAACAAAAGTATAATCGAGCAGAGGGACTGAAACTGATGTATATAGACCCTGTGATAAACAAAACAGATACTAAGAAGTCAATTTCCCTGGCAGATGACAAGCATATAGAGGGATTAATCCATATGAAAATACCATAAAAGAACCTTTAAACCAGATCAAAATCTCAAAAAAGTAAATGAAAGATTGCTACAGGATAAATGACAGTCCAGAGTATCACAGCTTTACTGTCTTTGTCTAAGGATTTTGATGAATCAAATAATCTGCCAAATTATCAACATAAAAACTAAACATAATGAAATGTGACTATATGTTAGAAGACAATGAGAAAAGCTCTTGGAGGAACACTACTATGAAATTAGATTTTTATGAATAACATCCATTTATTGGTTGAAATGTGCATTTTAGGGAACAATCATAATAGCTGCTTCAGAAAAAACAAACAGAAATAAAGAAATTCAAGGAAATCAGGCAGTACAAGGCTTCTGGCTGCATGTTTGGCTATAAACACAGATAGACTGTAAACATGTACATAATACACAACAGCTCTACAAAGAGATGTGAAGCAACTCAGTCCTAGGACCCCTCCTGTTCGGCATATACATCTCAGAGGAACAGGCAAGC
The DNA here is from genome assembly GCF_019279795.1 of Protopterus annectens. Lineage (NCBI taxonomy): Eukaryota > Metazoa > Chordata > Ceratodontiformes > Protopteridae > Protopterus > Protopterus annectens. The sequence goes on from NC_056726.1 coordinate 1,220,355,874, forward strand.
ACAGGAGGGCTATGGCTGACCAAGTTCACAGATGACTGCAAACTAGGGACTATAATTGACTCTCCGGCTGACACAGACATCCTCCAAAAGGTTCTCACTGAGATGGATACCTGGTGTCAAAATCATGGCCTCAAGCTAAATGCCAAAAAGTGCATAGTCATCACCTTTGGAAAAAACAAAGTACCCACAAACTACCACATAGTTGGTAGTCCCCTAAATACGGAAAACGTAATAAGGGATCTGGGGACCCAAATAGTAATGTCTCCTTTGATAATCACATTGCCAAAGTGGTTAGAAAATCCTTCTATGTGGCCCACCTAATCACAAAAGTGTTCGCATCCAGATCAAAAGAAGTCATTGTGCCCCTCTACTAAGAAACTGTTGCAAAAAAGAGTAAAATCCCATGACTGGAGGAACTCCCTGGTCAACCTCAGTAAGAAGCTGAGATCCCTCATAAAATCTTCCAAAACTAGTTATGAAAACAAAATTGCCACTGACTCTAAAGACAACCACAAAGCATTCTATAGCCATGTCAAGAATCTCAATGGGAACACTCAGATCTGCTCTGAGTAACAGCACAATGGCACTAAATATACAGAACTAACTGATATTGCCAACATCCTAGCAGATAGGTTCAGTGCTAACTTTACCCCCCTCTCACCCCCTAGAGGGCCCATCTCTATACCGGAAGAATGCAAAGTTCCTATAATCAAGGCTGCACAGGTAAAAAACACACTCTCCAAAGCCAAGAACACAGCATCCATGGGACCTGACAATATCCCAGGCTGTGTTCTACACAAACTACAGAATGAAATGGCACCCTACCTAAGTACCATGTTCAATCATAGCCTCACCTCAGGCTTTGTACCCACTGAATGGTGCACCGCGACGGTTATCCCACTCCACAAAGGGGGAGCCACGACAGACTACTTCCCCCTTAGCCTGACGAGCCTGGTCTGCAAGGCCATGGAACGTATCATCGTGGAACTCATAAACAAAGACATTGGTAATCTCCAAACTCTGGACCCTACCCAGTTTGGATTTGTAAAAGGCAGATCATGTCTCCTAAACCTGACTGACTTCTTTGAAGCAGTCACCAAAGCCATAGATGAGGTAAAATGGTTCACACAGCTTATCTAGATCTCACCAAGGCTTTCAACACCATCCCCCACTCTGGGATTATAGATAAGCTCACTAAACTCGGTATAAATCCTTATGTCACAAGATGGGTTCCCAACTGGCTCACGGACAGAACCCACACTGTGAAAGTAGCGGATTCCAAATCCGACGTCAGACCAGTGACAAGTGGAGTACCACAGGGTTCAGTCCTGGGTCCTCTCCTGTTTTGTATCTACTTCTCTGAAGTGCAGGCTAACAAAGTTTGCAGATGACTGCAAACTAGGAGCCATAATCAAAACTCCTAACGATGTGGACAAACTACTAAAGGGCATCACTGAGACAGATACCTGGTGTCAAAGCCATGGCCTGAGGCTCAATGCCAAAAAGTGTATTGTCATCCCCTTTGGTAAAAACTCTGTACCCATGAACTACCACATAGCTGGTAGTCTACCTAATGCCAAAAATGTGATGAGACCTTGGGACACAGGTGGACAGTAGTCTCTCCTTTGATAATCACATCGCCACAGTGGTCAGGAAATCCTTCTATGTGGCTCATCTCACCACAAAAGGATTCTCATCCAGAAAAAAAGAGGTCATTGTTCTCCTCTACTCCTCACTCATTAGACCCATTATAGAGTACAATGCCCCTTTTGGTATGTACCTCACACAACATCTACAACAACTGGAAAGACCACAGAAATACCTCACAAAGAGGATTACTGGCCTCAAACAGATGCCCTACGTAGACCGTCTCAAAAAACTACAGCTTTGCTCCATCACATATCACCTACTCAGGGGGGATCTCTGCCTAACATACGAAGCTATGTCAAACCCAGAGCTGTTGGAAATGCTCCACTTAAAGAAATCCCAATCCCTCCGAGCTGCACGCTCCTGGGACCTAAACCTTGTCACCACAATAAACAGAACATGCTGGAGGGATAGATTCCTGTCCCAGAGACTTCCCATACTCTGGAACAGACTACCTATCTATGTCAAACAGAGCTCCTCATTAGCACTCTTCCAGAAAAATCTTGATGATTGGATGGGAAATGGGAAATTCACCCCAGGGATCACTTCTGTGGCTTTGCTGGACAGAGGCACAGGAAAATAATTTTCTTGGGTGGCGAAAGCCAGGGTACATTTTTTGGCTAGGCTTATATAGGCCCTAGGGCCAATAGCCTAGTACCTACCTATGAACCTATGAACTCATCAAACCCATCATAGAGTACAATGGCCCATTTGGGATGCACCTTACAAGACATCTGCAACACCTGGAAAGACCACAGAAGTACCTCACCGAGAGGATCACTGGCCTCAAACAGAAGCCCTATGCAGCTCAACTGAAGAAACTCCAGCTGTACTCGGTTGCATACCGCCTACTCAGAGGTGATCTCTGTCTGACATACAAGGCCATGTCCAACCCAGAACTGATGGACATGTTCCACCTAAAGAAAACCATATCCCCTCGAGCCATACGCTCTAGGGATCTAAACCTCACCACAACAATAAATAGGACATGTTGGAGGGATAGATTCCTGTCCCAGGGACTTCCCATGCTTTGCAACAAGATTCCAATCTACATTAGGCAGAGCTCCTCACTAACACTCTTCAAGAGAAACCATGACGAGTGGATGGGAAACAAAAAGTTTACCCCAGGGATCACTTCAGTGGCTGAGCTGGATAGAGGCACAGGGAACTAATGTAAGGGGGTGGCGAAAGCCAAAACATTCTGGCTAGGCTTATAAATGCCTTCGGGCAGATAGCCTAGTACCTACCTATGAACAGGTTCCCAAACTACTGAATACAAGCAGCTTCAAAAGCATGGAGAAGGCTGTAATGCTGATTTTAATATTTTTTTTCTGTTTTTGTTCTTATTTATTCTATCTATTGCATTTACTTTGTGATCCATGTTTTTTTTTTATTATTGTAGTGTCTTATTACACAGCACCTTAATAAAGCTGATGTTGAAGGTAATGCTAAGATAATTGTAATATTTAGTACAATGGAGAAAGGTTGGGGGAAGAGAGAGAGACAGAGAGAGAGAGTGAAACAGAAATATGCTACACTAATTAATTTTCCTGAAGGCAGAAACAATTCAGTTACAAAACAAAATAAACAAAAAATATGAAATTGTCAAGTTTAAGTTAACTTTGCTCATAAATACATTGATGTGCTCAATCTGCAATGAATTTGAATACAAGCAAAAATGAAAACTTAATTAAGTTCATGACTAGTTAGTTTTAAATGCAAGTATAACAGCAACATCTTTTAGGAACAGAAGAAAATTTTATTAAAATTGTACTGTGTCGAGCTACAAAATGCCAAGTAACAGTGAGAGGGAACAAATTAAGTTCATATAATGCAATTAGCAACTGAAACAGTCTGAAGTGAAATTAGAAATAAATGTGGAAAATTTTAATGTGCTCATTTTATACTAGTTTAAATATATTTATTAAGAGAACTGGTTATAATTACAACAGGAAGTCAAGTTTTTTTTTCTTTGTTTTTCTGCACAAAGTATAACACTCCTGGAACCATTAACTAAAGTTCAACTTAGTACACAGTACTTGAAAAATAACAATTAAAAAATATAATTTTTGATCTGCATTTTTTTTTCAGAAGTTCTACTTAAAGGGGATAAATGAGTTTAGAAAACTAGAATGAACTAGGCCAATATGCTTGTTGGGTATTTTAAATCATTCTAAGCCTCCACATTTCTGAAGTCCATTTTTCTGTCTTTCGTCTGCATATCTAAGTTGTACTTAAATTGTTAGCATAGCCTTTGTTTGTTTTAGAAGATGAGCTGTTACTGGTAAAATGTGAAAGTTAGCAAAAAGTCTGGCAGCACAGAGGATTAAAGCTCTGACTTGTCAATGAGCTGCTTCCTGTTTCAGAGGTGCACAGTTAGAATTTTTCCACCTCGATGATCTTGAGCAAGTCACTTAACTGTTCAGAGCTTTGTGGTAATTGGGAATTTGGGTTAGGCTCCTTTAATGGTCTCCTGGACCACATACCTACCCATGACCCTATAATAGCTAATGTAGCTAGACAAAAGAGGAGATAATATAATGAACTATGGCAGCTATTTAAATTAACAGAAATAAACATTAAAATGTCACAGATACATTACCCAGCTACTACAACTTCATAATTACCACTCACAATAAAGTTAAGTATTTCATTTATGCAAAAAATGCGGAAAAGTACAATAGTAAACTCAACTCACAAATATAACAATCAGCTTTATCAATGACCAAAGAATATTAAGCTTGACAGAAAAACAAATAGATCTATAATCCTCTTCATGTTGCAATCTAACAGAAATGCCACCAATTTATAAGTGAACAATAGTATTTGACAAGATGGGCATTATAATAAAATAATGGCCCACCTAGTTGTGTTGTAAGGCCGGACACCACAAGCAGAGGGATTCCTTATTCCTGGAAGTTCGATTATTTTTCTGTAATATCCACCCTGAAGGTCATTATTGTAATTAGGAAAATTTCTTCACTGTTTATTTTTGTTTATATTTTTTGCTGTGTACTGTACAGGAACTTTTTTCTGTCTGTATATTTTTGACTACTTTGCCAGAAAATTATTCCTTTTATTCGGTGTGAATATGGTATATTGGTTTATTAATTTTATATGGTTACTTTCTTTACAATCATGCACCTCTTTATCAAACCATTTCTTTCTACAACATTTATATATCAGTATGTATGGTACACAGATTTTAACTTAAATTGTATGTGTGTGTGTGTCCATTTTTTCCTGGTGGGGTCTTTTTACATGTGACATTAGTTAGTATTATGTTCTGTTTACTTATGTTAACATTTTGTATGTCTGTTTTAAATATAACTGTGTAACTCTTATAAATATCTGTTTTGCACATTGTCTCATTTAAAGGAATTATTTTTTCTTGTAGATGCACAAGCCAGTGCATTTCTTTGTGCCGGTCCCAGGCCCGGATAAAAGGGGAGGGTTGCATCAGGAAGGGCATCCGGCGTAAAACCTCGGCCAAATTACTTATGCGGAGAACATTTCATATTTCCATACCGGATCGGTCGAGGCCCGGGTTAATAACGACCGCCACCAGTACTGTTAGCCAACAGGGTGCTGGTGGAAATTGGGCTACTGTTGGCCGAAGGAGAAGAGGAGGGGGAAGGCATGCCCGAAGGCAGGAAGAGAGGAGGAAGGTTATAGGAGTGTAGTAGTGAGGGTAGGAACTTTGAATGTTGACAGTTTGACTGGTATAGGGAGAGAGCTAGCTGATATGATGGAGAGAAGGAAGGTTGACATACTGTGCGTGCAAGAGACCAGATGGAAGGGAAGTAAGGCCAGGGTGTATAGGAGATGGGTTTAAATTGTTCTATCATGGTGTGGATGGCAGGAGAAATGGGGTAGGGGTTATCCTAAAGGAACAGTATGTCAAGAGTGTTTTGGAGGTGAAGAGAGTGTCTGACAGAGTGATGTTTATGAAGCTTGAAATTGATGGTGTAATGATGAATGTTGTTAGTGCATATGCTCCACAAGTTGGGTGTGCTATGGATGAGACAGAAACATTTTGGAGTGAGTTGGAAGAAGTGGTGGTGAGTGTACCCAAGGTTGAGAGACTAGTGGTTGAAGCGGACCTCAATGGGCATGTTGGTGAAGTGAACAGAGGGGATGAGGAAGTGATGGGTAGGTATGGTGTTAAGAAGAGGAATGCAGAAGGTCAGATGATTGTGGATTTTGTGAAAAGGATGGACATGTCTGTGGTGAATACGTATTTTAAGAAGAGGGAGGAGCATAGGGTGATGTACAAGAGTGGAGGAAGATGCACTCAGGTGGATTATATCCTATCTAGGAGGGTCAGTCTGAAGGAGATTGGAGACTGTAAAGTGGTGACAGGGGAAAGTGTAGTTAAGCAGCATAGATTTGTGGTCTGTAGGATGACGTTGGTCATCAAGAAGAGGAGGAGGAGTGTGAAAGCAGTGCCAAGGATTAAATGGTGGAAGTTAAAAAAGGGTAATTGTGAGGTGGAGTTCAGGGAAGAGTTAAGACAGGCACTGGGAGGCAGTGAAGAGTTACCTAATAGCTGGGAAACTACAGCAGAGCTACTAAGGGAGACTGCTAGAAAGGTGCTTGGTGTGACATCTGGACAGAGGAAGGAGGACAAGGAGACCTGGTGGTGGAATGAGGAAGTACAGTAGAGTATACAGAGGAAGAGGCTGGTGAAGAAGTGGGATTGCCAAAGAGATGAAGAAAGTAGACACGAGTATAAGGAGATGGGACGCATGGCAAAGAGAGAGGTGGCAAAGGCTAAGGATAAGGCATATGGAGAGTTGTATGAGAGATTGGACACTAAAGAGGGAGAAAAGGACCTGTACCGATTGGCTAGACAGAGGGACAGAGCTGGGAAAGATGTGCAGCAGGTAAGGGTGATAAAGGATAGTGAGGGAAACATACAAGTGAGGAGAGTGTGTTGAGTAGATGGAAAGAGTACTTTGAAGGGCTGATGAATGAAGAGAATGAGAGAGAAAGAAGGTTGGATGATGTGGGGATAGTGAATCAGGAAGTGAAACAGATTAGCAAGGAGGAAGTAAGGCCAGCTATGAAGAGGATGAAGAAAGGAAAGGCTGTTGACCCAGATGACATACCAGTGGAAGCATGGAGGTGCTTAGGTGAAATGGCAGTGGAATTTTTAACCAGACTGTGTAATGACATTTTGGAAAGTCAGAGGATGCCTGAGGAGTGGAGAAAAAGTGTTTTGGTATCTATCTTTAAGAATAAGGGTGAAGTCCAGAGCTGCAGTAACTACAAAGGGATAAAATTGATCAGTCACAGCTTGAAGTTATGGGAAGGAGTAGTGGAAGCTAGGTTAAGAAGGGAGGTGATGATTAGTGATCAGCAGTATGGTTTCATGCCAGGAAAGAGCACTACAGATTCAATATTTGCTCTGAGAGTGTTGTTGGAGAAATACAGAGAAGGTCAGAAGGAGTTGCATTGTGACTTTGTGGACTTAGAGAAAGCATATGACAGGGTGCCTAGAGAAGAGTTGTGGTAATGTATGAGGAAATCGGGAGTGGCAGAGAAGTATGTAAGAGTGGTACAGGATATGTACGAGGGTAGTATAACATTGGTGAGGACTGCAGTGGGAGTGACAGATACGTTTAAGGTGGAGGTGGGATTACATCAAGGATCAGCTCTGAGCCCTTTCTTATTTGCAGTAGTGATGGACAGGTTGACAGATGAGATCAGACAGGAGGCCCCATGGACTACAATGTTTGCAGATGACATTGTGATATGTAGTGAGAGTAGGGATCAGGTTGAGGAGACCCTGGAGAGGTGGAGATATGCTTTAGTGAGGAGAGGAATGAAGGTCAGCAGGGCTAAAACAGACTATATGTGTGTAAATGTGAGGGAGGGTAGAGGTATGGTGAGGATGCAGGGAGTAGAGTTGGTAAAGTTGGATGAGTTTAAGTACTTGGGATCAACAGTTCAGAGTAATGGTGAGTGTGGAAGAGAGGTGAAGAAGAGAGTACAGGCAGGGTGGAATGGGTGGAGAAGAGTGTCAGGAGTGATTTGTTACAGACGGGTACCAGTAAGAGTGAAAGGGAAGGTCTACAAGAGGGTAGTGAGACCAGCTATGTTACATGGGTTGGAGATGGTGGCATTGACGAAAAGGCAGGAGTCAGAGCTGGATGTGGCAGAGTTAAAGATGTTAAGATTTGCACTGGGTGTGACTAGGATGGACAGGATTAGGAATCAGTATATTAGAGGGTCAGCTCAGGTTGGACAGTTTGGAGACAAAGCAAGAGAGGCGAGATTGTTTTGGTTTGGACATGTGCTGAGGAGGGATGCTGGGTATATTGGGAAAAGAATGCTAAGGATGGAGCTGCCAGGTAAGAGTAAAAGAGGAAGGCCTAAGATAAGGTTTATGGATGTGGTGAGAGAGGACATGCAGGCGGTTGTTGTGAAAGAGCATGATGCAGAGGACAGGAAGAAACGGAAACAGAAAATCCACTGTGGCGACCCCTAACGGGAACAGCCGAAAGAAGATGATGATTTTTTCTTGTAGTATACATTTCCACTCTTTATATGAATTCTGCCTTAGTTCATTTGAATATGTTAGATTGTAGCATTGTGCCTTATACTCACATTTATAAAAATGTTAACTGCATTTTTAAAATTATTTTTTTCTCCCTATATATAACCCTGTGCCTGCCAACCATCAATATGGGCCATGGCTGCCCATTCAATACCAACTGGGGCAATAGCTCCAGAGTCCATTGATCCCCGACCAGGGCAAATGCAACCAGAGTCCATCTGTTCCTCTATCAGATGACAGGAGTCTGACTGAGCTGTCAACAAGGCAGCAATAATGGGACTTTTTCTTCTGTCCTTAACCCCACAAGTTGGTAGTGTCATATACACCTGCATCACAGTGGGGACTACTAGTGCTCCCCAATGAGGAGTGTGAATGTTTTCACATACACCCTGAAAGAGGTACCAGATACTGAGCTTGGCAACAGCAATGTCCACACATGGCTCAGCTGACAGGGGCTAGGCCTCTCCTTACCCAAGGAATTTCAGAGCCAAACTGTAAAGCCACCAAAATCTTCCCCAGTGGGCATGCTAGCAAAAAGCCAATCCTGTCCTGCCCCCAACTCTTGTAGCCCCCAAGCCACTTATCAATCTCAAGTCAGCTAGGCACAGAGCTGGGATTTATTTTTAAATATGTTTAAGAAGTGCAGTAGACTTGGACAGTTATCACTTCTGACTTGCATTTATGTTTGTTCATACTGCTGTATTCGCTGTAGGACCTCCAGATTCATTAACAGGTTCTACGCAATGGTGATAAGACTTATTAACTCAGACACCAGCCCTAGTGTCTCCACCACAAATTAACTTAATAATAGGGTTTTGTTTGGAATGTGTACTATTTATTTATTTACTGTTATATATTTACATTCAAGTGCAGGTACTTCCACGGTGGTGCAGCGGTAGCGTTGTTGCCTCACAACAAGAGGTTCTCCCATTCGATTCTCGGCTTGGGTTGGGAGTGCCTTCTGTGTGGAGTCTGTGTGTCCTCCCCGCAGTCAAGTGGGCGTTCAAAAGACATGCGTTGAATGGGCGTGCCTTCATTGAAGGTTGGGCGTCGGGCTGGCAACTCGACACCATAAAAACCAACTGCCAATCATTAGCGGACCGGAGTTCTGCTGTGGCGACCCCTAACCGGGAACAGCCGAAAGACAAACAACAACAAACAACATTTACATTCAAGTGCAATTGCCTGTCACATGCTTTACACAATAATACCTAAAGAGTGACAATTTTAGTTCATGCTCAATAACCAATCTTACCTGTCATGCTGCTACTGTACAGTATTTTTATATGTCTACATGGGGGGTTAAGCCTTTTTTTTTTCTTATGTTCTTGGGACATAGTCATTAGTCTCTAATTCCTTTACTTGATAAGTCTTAATGTTGTATTTGTTGTATTCTGTGCTTCTTCTGTACTCTTATGGTGAGCTGATATTCATAATTTCGTTTAGGTTTACATCTGTAGTCCTAAATGGCAATAAAGTTTACTTTGAAACTTTGAACTGTGATTATGTCAATAACTTCATGTTTTGGCTTATTTTGAATACATGCATGGTAAATTTAGGCACAGAATTTGTATTTATGCAACACATTACCATGTTACAGTGGTTGAATTTACTGTAAAGAGTTTTAAGGATTATTTGCTTTGAATGCTATATGTGCTTCTGAACTATTTTGAGGGCATCTGCTTCTCTTATGTGATTGAATAATGACTACTTGTTAATGTAACTGTTGAGTGTGTGGAAATATAGAACGTACTGCTATATTAAGTTATTCACTTTATGTCTGGTAGTCATAGAGGCTGTGTTATGGAAATGTATTCTTTATAAAATGAGTTAAAAGTATATGAAAACTAGGACATTGGTATATCTGAAAATGTTAAATGGACATCTGGATGTTTACAATTTGGAGGTCCTGGCATTATTTATGATGATGCAGTGTCTATTTGTGTGTGTTAAACCTTAATTTGTTTTATGAAATTAAAGAAAACAGTGTCTTCTTCACATAAGATCATATGTTACTACCAGGCAATATACCAATTAAGTATTTTAAGGCATAGCCACTGTAGTCCCCCTGGTTCACCAAAATAGTTACTCTCCCTGTCTACAAAGGATAGGAAGATAGGCCTGGGTTACATTAGTCATTTCCTACCCAGTCATTTAAGTTAGATTTGAAGAGTGAGTGACATGCTTTGTTTTACAATAAGTAAGACTTTGTCCTGTGATGGAGAATTTTTTGGGTAGAGGTACTTGTCACAACAACAAGCCCTACTTACGTTGCAGTGTACACATATTTGCATTATCATAGGAAGTTACTAGGCTAATGGCCCTAGGGCCCTTACAAGCCTAGCCAAGTTCTTATCCTTATTTCCACGACCAGCACCTATTGCCCTTGTCCAAGAGGAATACAGGTGGAACCCCTGGGGTGAATTTATGGTCACCCATTCAATCGCCCAGATTGCATTTGAAGAGGGCCAATGAGATGCTCTGTTTGACATGAAGTAGGAGTCTGTTCCAAAGGTGTGGTAACTTCCAGCAGGATTTACTAATGTCACATATCAGGTTAAGATTTTTAGAGTGAGTAACCCGTGTACCATTTCACTTTCGAATATGAAGCATTTCCAAAAATGCAGGCTCAGAGATTGCCTTATATGCAAGGCAGAGATCACCTCTGAGTAGTCTGTATGAAACAGAATAAATTGACAGTGATTTCAGATGATCCACTAGGACAGATGGTAAAGACCTTGAATTTTCCTTTTGAGGAACCTTTGTGGTTTCTCCAATTGCTGTAGGCGCTTCAAAAGGTATATACCAAAAGGGGTGTTGTACTCAATTATTGGCCTGATGAGGGAAGGGTACAGGGAGGTTATAACTTCTGTTTTTTTTCCAGAGGCAATGCCTTACTTATTATATGAGCAATACAGAATGCCCTTCTTACCACTGTGGAGACATGGTAGTCAAAGGTAAGGTTGCTGTCAACCTGTGTGTCCAGGTCTCTCACCACTGAATGCATACTTAAGGTATTGATGTGGTAGTTAGCAGGAATATTGCTTTTACTGAAAGGAATGATAATACATTTTTTTTGCATTGAGTTTAAGGTCATGACTATAGCACCAATCATTTGTTTGTGTAAGACCCTCTTGTAGGATGTTGACATCATTTGGAGAATCTATGACTGCTCCCATTTTGCAGTCATCAGCAAATTTGTCAGCCACAGACCTTTAGTTTTTGGTTGTACTTTCGAGAGAAAGATTCAAAACAGTAGAGGTCCCAGGACTGATCCCTGTGGAACACCACTGGTTACAGGTCTGCTGTTGGAGGTGGATTCCCCTATTTTGACTATATGGGTTCTATCAGTGAGCTGGTTAGCGACCCATCCAACGATATAAGGGTTGATGCCTAGATGGATGAGTTTGTCAATGATGCCTGAGTGAAGGATATTGTAAAAGCCTTGGCTAAGTCTAGGTAGGCTGTATGCGCAGATTTCTCCTCGTCAAGGGCCTTGATGACTGTCTGAAAGAAGGCCACCAGGTTTAATAGGCATGATCTCCCTTTGACAAATCCAAACTGAGTAGGATCAAGTGTTTGAAGATTACCTATATCTTTATTGATAAGGTCCATGATGGCTTGTTCCATGGCCTTGCAGATAAGGCTAATCAGGCTAATAGGTCTATAGTTCCTGGGATCAGTGGAAGCACCACCTTTGTACAAGGGAATAACGGTGGCTGTTTTCCTTTCAGCTGGTATGAAGCTGGTGCTTGGACTATAATTGAACACAGTACCCAATGGTGTTGCTAATTCATGTTGGAGCCCATGTAGGACACAGTCTGGGATGTTATTAGGTCCCATAGATGCTGTGTTTTTGGCCTTAGATAGGGCATTTACGACCTGCTCTTTAGAGATACAAGGTAAGGGACAGTTGGTAGGGATGTCATGGGGTACTTGTGACAGGGACAGGGGAGTGAAGTTTTCACAGAACCTGTCGGCCAACAGATTAGCTATGTCCACAGGTTTAGTATATGTGGTATCATTAACTACCAGTTCTGCACAAATCTAGGTCTTTCCTTTTATGTTACGGATGTAACTATAGAATGCCTTGTGGTTGTTCTTTGTTGAGGAAGCTAATTTGGACTCATAGTTTGCTTTGGAGGACTTCACAAGAATTCTTATTTGCTTGTTTAAGCTGATGAGGGAGTGTTTCCAGTTTAGGAGGGATCACTCCCTCTTACTCTTAGATAGCAATGTCTTCCTCTTATTGTAAAGCCTGTTAATGGCAGTTGTCCACCAGGCAGGTTTGCTCTTCCTTGAGGAGCTTGTTTTGGTCTTATCACGTATGGTCAAGTCAATACAGTGATACAGGTGTTTGTATAAAGCATTGGTGTAGAGCTCGGCATAGCTGCCAGTTCCATCTCAGGGAGGAGGTGCAGTGAAGCTATTTATACCATCTCGTAAAAAGTTATAATCTGCTTTGGAGAAATTTCTTACTGTACTTGCTGGTGTGTGTGTGTGTGTGTGGGGTAGGTGTGATAGCTACTTTGAATGACACCGATTTGTGGTCAGATCTCACCAGGGAGGACCTCACAGTGGAAGTGCTACAGTGGTCCCTCATATTGGTGAGCACCAGATCCAGGATGCTGGCACCCCTTGTGGGGGTGTCAACCAGCTGGTCCAGGGCACTGGAGTTAACGAAGTCGAGGAACCTTTGGGCAAGTGAGTTTGAGCACAAGTAATTTATTCAGTCAGTGGATGGGTAGTTAAAGTCGCCCAAAATCATGGTGTTTGGATGTATCTTGATTGACTCAAGTAGATCCAAATAGGCGGAGTGGATGTCCTGATTCATAGAGGGGGTCCTGTAGCTGGCAATGACTTGAATAGGTGTCCTACCAATTGTTAATTGCACTTGAAGTGTCTCCAGGGAGTCATATTGTTTAACCAGTCTGGAGGTATATTTATCTTTAATGAATATTGACACACTGCCTCCTTTAGTTTTCACACCTTCAGTTTGAGGTCTGAACGTGTGGAAGGAGGTGTAACCCAGTATGGCTGGGGTGCTCTCCACAGCCTTGAACCAGGTTTCTGTGACTGCACAAATGTCTGCGTCTTTCAGGGTGAGGATAGCTTGCAGTGAGTGCAGTAACATGTTGAGATTCCTAGCATGTAGCAGCATAACCTTGAGGATGCTTTTAGATGGAGTTTTTACGTTGGGAATTCTGTAGTTGAGACACTGCCTAAAAAAAGACACTATGCAGGTGGCAAGAGCCTTAGCCAGTAGCTGAAATCTCAGGGGTGACAGATGAAAACCATCTCTGGCAAAGCATCAAAGTCTGTCGATCATGTCATCCCAGGCTGACATACAATGGATCCTCTTAGAATGACATACTGTGGGAAGAAATAGCTAGGGAATTGTTATTGCTAGGCTTGTATAGGCCCTAGGGCCGATAGCCTAGTACCAGCCTATGAACCTATGACACCAGAAGCTAAGCCAATTATTGAAGTCAATCATTTTCTGTTTCTATTGAAGCATCATCCTAGCTGAAGGGAAAATCTGCTTAAGGCTAGGGACATACCTGCCTGAGACACATAGTCCGAGAGCTCAATCATGTCTCTCTTCATATAGTCCAGAGAGGTGGGTCTCAAGTCGTTCACACCAAAATGGACTATGACGGAGTCATAACAGCATCTGTTGTTGAGAGACTTGAGTGCATGGGTAATATGACGAATCCTGGCACCTGACTGACGGATGACCATGACCTTCTCCTTATCCAGCCTGGTGAGAGGGACATCTGTGTGTCTCACAATGGAATCACTTATGACTAATACATTTGATTTTGTGTTCTGCCTTCAGGGTTTGACAAGTGAGACACTGGTACATGAACTTTTATGTGTATTGTGTTCTGTAGAGGAAGTATTATGTGTAGCCTGCTTGTGTTTGTGTTTGGGAGGTCTCTGGTGTTTAGGTATGTTTCTGGTGTGGACCTCCGCATATGTAATTAGGTGTGGTGTGAGCTTGAGTGGAGTAGGAGGTAAGGTGTGTATGCTGGCAACCCTGCTCATTGTCATATGTACTGACTGATGTGTGGGAGAGCATGGTTTCAAGGTTCTTAATATAGTTGCATCTCTCACATGTTGTATTTGCGCAAACTAGGGGCAGAGGGTTGTCGATGAACATGAGACAGTTGCTACACTGCCTCAGGATGCCCATGTCAATCAATCTGGCTGGAGAAACTGTGGAAAATTGTTCATCCATAGTTTTTTTTTTTTTTTTAGATATGTAGTATATCAAGCAGGGTAGGGTTCTTTACAGCTTTGTAGGCCAGGCATAGATCACCTGGCAAGAATCTGTTTAAGACAGACATAACAGACAGGGCTTCTAGGTGCTCTGAGTAACTGAGGGATCTCATACCTGTGATTTCTGTAATGAGAAACACCTGGGAGTTTTCAAATTAGGTTAGGTGTTTGGGTAGGTACATACAGAAGGCATACTGTGTCTTAGCATGGGCCTAATGAGGGAGACACAGAAAGGAACAGTAACCTCTTTTGACTGAGAGGAGAGGTTCTTGGTAATTAGATGGGTGAGACAGTACATTTTCCTAAATGCAAAGTGGTCAAAGGAGAATATATTATCCACAAATGTGCCCAGGTTTCTATGGACAGTATCTCTTTTAAAGTCATGTAATTTACATGGCAGCCGTGCAAGACTTCAACTTTAGACTGTGATCCTGTCACCACAAGTTTGCCTGAGTTAGGACCCCATGAAGGATTTGAGTGTGCCCATAGGAGTGATGATGGCTTAAAGCTCACAGTCATTCATGACCTTGGTTAATCAGAGGTCTTTAATGTCAGATTTGACATCAGAAAAGTAGATGTCAAATAGAAATGATCCCCAAACAGTGCCCTGGGGTACATCACTAGTGTCCAGTCTCTGGGAAGATAGTCTGCCATTAACTCTAATAGAATAGTGTGTTTCAGTGAGCCACCAAGTAGTCAATTGGATTGTAAAGTGATTTATATTGAGTCTGACTAGTTTGCCAATGACACCAGAGAGGGATATACTGTGACAATCCGTACCTTAATTGAGATAAGCTTTATGCATGAACATACCCTACAATTGTAATTCTTTCAAAGAAATCAACTAGTTTTAGTAGGCATGATCTACCATTTACAAATCCAAATTGCTATGGGTCTAGGGACTGTAGCTTCCCTGTGTCCCCTGTTTATGAGGTACATAACAATGGATTCCAGAGGCAATTCTAGACTTTTTTGGTGAATGGCTGGATGGTAAACAACATATGGTTCAGTAATAGAACCCCATGGAGTAGAACAGGCTCCCATGAAAGCTGATTTGAGCAGTCCTACAAGGGTTCCAAGTCTTGGAAACCCTGGAAAAAGCATTAGTAGAATTAGTACTCACAGACGGGTTTCCCAGTGGGAGTCAGAGTCTATCAGGGGTCAGTTCTTGCCCCACTGTTGTTCATACTGGTGATGGACTACACATTTGCAAATAGGTTGAAGGGGACAGATGGACAAAGCAGCTGTATGCAGACAATGTGGCATTACAAGCAGACTTTGAACAGAGACTTCAGCAAATGATAGGGTATTGAAATGCAAATCTGATGGCACATAAGATGAAACTTAGTACAGAAAAGGCAGTCGTCATGGCAGCAAATGGGAGGAATCAGAAGAAACTAAAATTTGAGACAGAAGGGAAAATTGTGGAACAGGTTAATGTCTTCAAGTATCTGGGAGGGGTGGTTGAGGAAAAGGCAAGTCTAAATGAGGAGGTCAAAGAATCAGAGGAGCTATAGCTAACTAGCACAGTGTTAGGGTGGTGTGTGACAGAAGAATGCCAAAGAAGTTGCAAAGCAATGTCTACAAAATAGTGGTGTGATCAGTACTTCTGTATGGTTAGAAACTTGAGTATTGATGAGACAGAGCAGCTGAGGAAGTTAGAGGTAATGGAGATCAAGTGCCTAAGAAAGGTAGCAGGATGCACAATGCGGGACAAACAAATTAGCCAATTGCAGAAAAGATCAAAGAGAACAGATCATGGTGATGTGGGCACACATACAGGAAAGCAGAATATGGTATGGTGAGGAAAACATGGGAGAGACAAGAAGAAGGCAAGAGGAAACAAGGACATCCAGCAAAGACATGGATGAAATGTGTGACAGAAGCCATGGTATAGACAGGCATGACTGTCGAACGAGAGTGGCATTGAATAGTACAGTTGTGTACACTTACCATAAATGTAGATGTTCGAGTGTATTCACTGTTGCAGTCATCACATTTGGGTTATCTGCCTGCACGTAACCCTCAGCCGGCCTGAATACCAGAGTCTTGGATTCCTACGTCGGATGCTGTCTCTTCTTCCATGACGTCAGATCATCAGGGGTATAAAACATGCAGCCCATGCCATTACATCAGTTTTTCTATCCCCAGATGTCAGGTGCCCCCACAATGGGAAGCAATTATATGTTATGGCACACCTCCATCAAAAAGCAAATACACCAGAAAACTTAAATACACCAAACAAGAAGGAAAGGTATAGCCAAGAGAAGTCAGGAGGCTGGAGGGAGGATAACCAGGACTGCAACAGTGAATACACTCGAACATCTACATTTATGGTAAGTGTACACAACTTTACTATGTTCTTCGTGTTTCACTGTTGCAGTCATCACATTTGGGTTGATTCCCAAAGCTAAGAAAGGGAGGAGGAAGTTAGAGATCATTAGGACCAGCTGTTAAGCCCTGCAAGACTGCAGTGGCAAAACCAGCTCTGGATTTAGAAAAAATAGGATTGTGGTAATGCTTGGTGAAGGTATGTACAGAGCTCCAGGTAGCAGCTTCTAGGATGTCCCTGGTAGGGACTCCTCTGAGAAAGGTTGTAGAGGTAGATGCAGCCCTGGTGGAATGTGATCTTATCCCCTATGGGGTAGGTTTTCCATGGTGCTTGTAGCAGAAACTAATGCAATGGGCTATCCATTTAGAAATGGTTTGCTTTGAAATGGCCTTCCCCACTGCCCCTACAGCAAAGCCAACTATCAGCTGTTCAGATTTTCTGAGAAGCTTAGTCCTGTCCAAATAAAATCTAAGTTGTCTGTGCACATCCAGAGAGTGCAGTATTCGTTCTCCTTTGTTTTGTGGATTAGGGAAAAAAGTAGGCAAATGAATGGACTGATTTAGGGCCACACTAGACACCACCTTGGGCATAAAGGAAGGGTTGGTCCTGAGGGAAACCCTGTCTGCATGGAAGATAATGAAGGGTTCCACTGCCATGAGGGCCTGTAATTCAGACACTCTTCTTGCTGAAGTGATGGCTAGAAGGAAGGCTGTTTTCCAAGAAAGGAATTTCAACTCTGCAGTTGCAGCTGGCTCAAAGGGAGGGAGAGTGAGCTTTTCCAATACAAAGTTATGGTCCCAGGCTGGAGTAGGGGCTCTTCTAGGGGGTCTTAAATTTCTGGCCCCTCTAAGGAATTGCTTTAGCAGGGGGTGAGAGAAGAGGGGTGGCTCAGTATTATAATGTGCTGAAATGGCAGAGGCATGAATTTTAATTGACAAGAAGGATAGGCCCTTGTGGAGCATTTCTGTTAAGTACTGAAGTATATGAGGTAAGCTGGGCACCGTTGTGCCCATCCCCTGAGTCTGGCTCCAGGAACAATATCTGTGCCTATCCCCTGAGTCTGGCTCCAGGAACACTATCTTTTCCACTTTTCAGCATATGATTTTCTAGTACTAGGCCTCCTTGCCTCCAGAATGACATCTAGCACCTGCTTACTGAGGGATGCTATTGGAGAGCTCAAGAAATTAGCCAGGCTGCAAGGTTCAGGGTTTGAAGCTGAGGGTGCAGAATCTGGTCCGCCTGCTGGGACAGCAGGGAAGGGGTCTGAGGCAGGTGCAATGGTTCCAGCAGTGTCATACTGCACAAGAGGGGGTACCAGTGCTGGCGTGGCCAGTCTGGTGCAATCAGTATTGTCCTTGGCTTGTCCTGTTTGATCTTTTGCAGAACCTTAGAGAGGAGAGGCCGAGGGGGGAAAGGCATAAACCGAGTCTTGCATATGGAATTAGTAGAATGCAAGAGGCCATGAACCCCAGGGCTTGCAGAATATTCCTTGCAGATAGCTGGGTCTTTGTGTCCAGTAGTTTGAAGTAGGTTGTCAAATAAACTTGTTTCTCTGGAGTGAGGAAAGCCATCTGGGAAGTTGTGTTCAAGCTTGCTCCCAGGAATACAATCTGTTGGCAGGGTACTAGGTGAGATTTCTTTTTGTTTATGGTGTACCCCAGTGAGGTTAAAAGTTTCTTTACGAATGCCAGATGTTTTAATAGCAAGTCCTGGCTTTCTGCCTGAATCAGACAATTATCCAAGTATGGGTATATTTGAATATTTCTCTGCCTGCAAAATGCAATGGCTGGAGCTAGAAACTTTGTGAATACCCTGGGCACAGTAGATAAGCCAAAGGGAAGTGCAGAGAACTGACAGTGCATGGAGCCTGCCCTGAAGTGTAGGTACTTCCTGTAAGATTCCCTTATTGGAATGTGCAGGTAAGCTTCCTTTAAGTCTAAGGATGCCAACCAGGCATCTTTGCCTAGCATAGGAAGCAGCTGTTGAAGTGTTAGCATTTTGAATTTTGGGATTATCAGAAAGGTGTTTAGAATAGAGAGGTCCAGGACAGGACGCCAGGAGCTGTCTTTTCTGGGTACCAGGAAAAGTTTTGAATAAAAACCTTGTTCCCCTTTGTTCTGCTGGGACAGGTTGAATAGCCCTGATACTTAGAAGGAAGAATACCTGCTGTTGGGCCGCCACCCACTGATTTGGGGGTCGGTCTGGCCAACCGTTTGGGGTTGGTAGGGTATGGAAGTGGAATCTGTATCCTTGGGAAACTATATTCAAAACCCATCTGTTCTGGGTAATGAGTTCCCAGCTTTTTGCATGCAGGGTGAGCTTTCCTCCTAAGGGAGCAGGCAGTTTAGCAGGGCTTGGAAGGGTTAAGGTTAAGTCATTGTGCCATTTTTCTGTAAGGGGGTGGCTTACTACTCCCTGCTTTGGAAGTGGAAGCCCTCCACTGCTTAGGCCTGTGCGTAGCCTGAGACTGTAACCTAGGTGGTCTGCTGTTCCTGGGTTCATAGGTTAGTACTAGGCTAACTGCCCTTGTGAGCCATTTTAAGCCTAGCCAGTTATCCCCTGTGAGATTCAAACCCTGTACCTTGTGTTTGTAAGGCAAACACCTTAACCATTAGGCCACCCTCCCAACCTACTAAGAAGGCCTGGAAGAGACTGGAAAGGACCAGTTCTTTGAAGGCCAATGCCTACTAAATCTGGGAGGCTGTACTTGTAGGAAATCTTTAACAGTTTGCATAGATTTAGCTTTTTCCTCCATCCTTTTGAGGACTTCTTCTGCTTTGTTGCCACACAGGTGGTCTTGGTTTAAGGGAGCATCCAGTAATTTAGCTTTAACATGATCTGGCAAGTTTTGCTCCTTAAACCAAGCATGTCTTCTAAGTACAGACCCAGTGACAGCAGCCCTGCAAGATGCTTCTAAAGAGTCAAAACCAAATTGCAAAGTATGTTTGCCAACTTGTTCTGCAGAATGCATTAAATCCTGTAATTCTTTGCATTCAGCACAGTCAGGAATCAACATAATTTTCTGTTTAAGTAGTCCCATAGTATGCTGCTGGTACTTTAACATATGAAACTGGCAATTTAAAGCCCTAATGGCCAAAGTAGCAGAAGTGTATACCTTCTTACCCCATCTGTCCAAGGCTCTAGAATCTCTATCAGAAGGGGTAGGATTTTTAGCAGCAGTAGCCTTAATGCCTTTTGGTCCTTGGGAAATGGTCTCTGGATCAGCAGTAGGATTCTTGAAGAGGAACTTGTGAGAGTCAGGTACTCTGTAATACCTGTGACGTTTTCTGGGAGCTGGAGGTAAAGTGTCTGAGGAAAGGCTAGATTCCAAGAAAGCATTATCTACAATGTCCAGAACAGGAGGAATAGCTAAAGGCCTGTGTTGAGGAAGGAGTAAGAATTCCCTAAGCCTCTTTTTGGAGTCAGAGTAATCCTGGCGTTCCCAGCGGAAATGCTCCCTAAGAGTGTGCAAGGTTTCACCAAAAAAAAAATCTTCTGGAGGGGAAGCAGAGGGAATGGAATCCTCTGCATCAGAATCCTCATAGGTAGATAAGGGCAAATCCTGGTAATCAGAAGGAACAGAAATATCAGATTCCTGATCAGAAGAATCAGAAGGAAAATCAGTTCTAGGTCTCTTAGAGGGGGAAGGCTGGCTTCCCCTAATTAAGGTAATAAGGTCTTCAGCCATTCTAAGCATTTGTTTTTTAGGCGTATGGGCCTGTGCATGCGGTTTGGACATCGGTTTTCTAGGCGTGGTGTGAGTTTTAGGCCTGGATGAAGAAGATGCCATTGGTTTAAAATGCAAATCCTTAGGCCTGAATACACCCTCAGAAGCCAGTGCCTGCACAACGGCTCCGGACCCATCCAAGGTAAAGACATCCGCAGGTTCCATAGTCGAAGAAGCATCTCACTGCATACCAGACTCCAAATGGGTCTCAGTAGAGGCCTGCAAATCTGAAGTAACGGGTATCAGGGGCTGCAAAAGCACCTCACTGAGTACTGGTGAACTGGTGGACTAGCTTAACGGAAGCATCGTCGGCAGTTTTGGACCTATGCAGTCAGTCTCTGTCTTTATCCTTACATTTCTTCGGAAGATCGGTAGTCGGGTGGCTTAATAAAGCCATTTCGGAGTACGGATACCGAGTACCAAAATAATTTGCTGCAAAGATAGCCTGACAACGAATAGCTTGGGGGTTGAACAAGGCACAAAACCGACACAGAGGGATGTCGTGGTCATGTAGGACGCAGCCTGGGACACCGTCCGGTCTCATTGATGCTGTGTTTTTGGCTTTGGAGAGGGCTGTTTTAACCTGAGTGTCTTTGACTTCAGGGGCTCTACATTCTTCTGGTATGGTTATGGGCCCTTTTGGGGGTGAGAGGGGTGTGAAGCTTGCATTGACCTGTCTGCCAGGATGCTGGCGATATCGGTCGGTTCTGTGTATTTTGTGCCATTCTGCACTAACTCCGAGCAGATCTGAGCATTACCACTTAGATTCTTGACATAGCTAAAGAATGCCTTGTGGTTATCTTTGGAGTCCTTGGCAATTTTTCTTTCGAAGCTCGCCTTGGATGATTTTATAAGGGATCGTAGATTCTTGCTGATACTGATCAGGGATGTCTTCCCTTCTTGGGATTTTACACTTTTCTGTACTAGTTTCCTCCTTCTATTGTATAGCTTTAAATTAAAGGTATAAAATCACACCATAAAAATAAAAAACTGTCTTGTTTTCCAAACAGCTTTAAATGTCAAAACATCATAAAAAATGTCTTAATATAAAAACATCATCATAATATTATGATTTAAATGTTATTTTAGTGCTAACAAACACTTATTATTAATACATTCATTCAGACCAGGGGCTCTGTCTGCTACCAAACTGATCTGCCACAATGACTCCTTGCATTCTAAAATCAATAGACTAAATTATTACTTGCACAAGTACGGAAACTGTGAATTATGCTATGCTGTTATCCTATCTTAAAAATGGTGGTGGGTAAGTTATGTGTATTTACATCTGTACTGTCTAGAATTTCTTCCATTATATGCTTCCTTCACCCTCTTGTGACAACTGTTTTTCAATGCACGCAAGCCTGAAGCAACAAAATTTCATCCAATGATACATTGCATTTGTTGACCTGAATGACAGTAAAGTTTACTTTGACTTTGGATTGTATGGTGAATAACACAGCACAGTAAATGAGCAAATCTTGAACTTTTCTGCATTACTAATGTCTCTGCTTCAAAGTAAGTGGTTACAATTATTTTCTAATTTGTTATACCCCAAGAATCACCTGAAAGAAGGCTGCCGTGGTCAGTATGATTGTTTTAGAATCAATGCCTTCACCTTCCTGATGCGTTTTTAGAGTGACAGAAAACAATCCTCATGCAACGATCTTACTCCATTTAATACTTTTGCTAATCACACGATGAAATTAGTGAACCAATGAAAAAGATTTTCTGTGAGTTTAAAAACTGTAAAAGGAAATGTTAGTTTTGTTATTTTAATGCTCTTAAACATAAAATACATTTAATGCCCGGATAATCATTCAACCAAGGGTATGATTGGATTTAAAAATAATTGCCGCTTCAGTCCCCCTGTAACTGGCAAGAATAACTAGTGTGCTGATACTTGTGTCTTTAAGCTGTTCTCCAAACATCTTCCATGTTACAGTGAATATTTTTAACCTTTTAGCTGTCAGTTGTACAGGTTTTAGTTTATTTTCTCTTTCAGTATTTCTGGTACTAAAGCACAACATTCTTTAATGTTCAAAGTTTTTTAATATGTATAAATTTATGTATGTTTCTGTGACTATAAAAGTTTGCCTGTTTTAAGAAAATTCTTAGGAAATGTACATTTGAGGATTGTTATGTGTTTGTACAAATATTTATGGTTTTATGTGCATGGATTCTTGAAAAAAGAAAATTGTGGTTGTACTAGAGAGTAAATAAAACAAGTAAAAATGAAAAAAAAAGAAAACAATCCTCATGATGACGTTATCATTTACTGTAGTTTTCTCTCTCATAGGTTCATAGGTGTGTACTAGGCTAATGGCCCTGGAGCCTTTACAAGCCTAGCCCCAAAAAAATTGCCCAGGCACCATGCCACATGATGTTAGTTTACAGTGCCCCTTATCCAGCAGGGCAACGGGAGTGATCCCTGGGGTGAGCTTTCTGTTACCCATCCATTCGTCAAGATTTCTCTTGAATAGGGCCAGCGAGGTGCTCTGCTTGACAATGGGAAGCTTATTCCAGAGTATAGACAGTCTTTGGGAAATGAACCTGTCCCTCCAGCATGTTCTGTTAATTGTGTTAATGAGGTTGTGATCCCTGGAGCATGTGGCACAGAGGGACTGGGATTTCTTTAGGTGTAGTATTTCAAGTAGGGTTGGGTCGGACATGGCTTTGTAAGTCAAGCAGAGGTCACCTCTATGTAGACGATAAGACACTGAGAACAACTGAAGTTTCTTGAGTCTGTCCATGTACGACATGTGTTTAAGGCCTAGGATCTTTTTTGTGAGGTACTTTTGTGGCCTCTCCAGCTGTTGTAGGTGTCTGGTCAGGTACATGCCAAATGGGGCATTATATTCAATGATTGGTCTAATGAGGGATGAGTAGAGAGGGATGATGACCTCTTTCTTCCTGGATGCAAAACCTTTGGCTATAAGATGTGTCACGTAGAAGGAAGTTCTGACCACAGTGTCAATGTGGTGGTCGAAGGTGAGGTGGCTGTCGACCTGGGTGCCCAGACTTCTTATGGCCCCTTCAGTGTTCAGTGGGCACCCATCAACATGGTAATTCATGGGAACTGAGTTTTTTCCAAAGGGGATGATAACGCATTTGTTAGCATTAAGCTTCAGGCCATGGTTCCGACACCAGTCATTGGTCTCAGACAGGCCCTTTTGTAGGATGTCTGCATCACTTGTGGAGCTGATAATGACTCCTAGCTTGCAGTCATCAGCAAACTTGGTCAGCCAGAGTCCTTCTGTGTTGGCCTGGACTTCTGAGAAGTAGATGCCAAACAGGAGATGGCCCAGGACTGAGCCCTGTGGGACTCCACTCATGACTGGTTGACAGTCAGACTTGGAATCCTCAGCTTTCATTCTGTGGGTCCTGTCTTTGAGCCAATTTGCACCCGCCTAGTGAAGTAAAGATTAATGCCTAGTTTGCTGAGTTTATCAATGATACCTGAGTGGGGAATGGTATCAAAGGCCTTGGCCAGGTCAAAGTAGGCTGTATGCACTGCCTTACCCTCATCCACAGCCTTGATGACTGCCTCGAAGAAGTCAACCAGGTTCAGCAGGTAAGATCTCCCCTTGACAAAGCCAAACTGTATGGGCTCAAGAGATTGGAGATTGCCTACATCTTTGTTAAGCAGGTCCATGATGATGTGCTCCATAGCTTTGCATACCAGACTCGTCAAGCTAATGGGGCAATAGTTACCTTTATGGAGCGGGATGACTGTAGCAGTGCCCCATTCATTATGGACATAACCTGAGGTAAGGCTGTGATTGAACAGGACACACAGATGTGGTGGCAGTTCATTTTGTAGTTCATGTAGGATGCAACCAGGGATATTATCAGGTCTCATGGATGCTGTATTCTTGGCCTTGGACAATATAGCTTTTACCTATGCCACAGAAATGGTGGGTACAGGCTTTCTTCTGGTATTGTGATAGGGCCCTGGGGGGGTGAAGTTGGCACTGAATCTATCGGCCAGAATGTTAGCTATATATGTTGGTTCAGTATAGGAGGTGCCATTGTGCAATAACTCAGAGCAAATCTGGGTATTGCCTTGGAGGTTTTTGATATAACTATAGAAAGCTTTGTGGTTGTTTTTGGTGTCATCTGTAATTCTGCCTTCATAGCTGGCTTTAAAAGATTTGATAAGGGGTTCTCAGCTTTTTGTTGAGACTGATAAGGGAGGTTTTCCAGTCTTGTGACTTTATTTTTTTCTGGAACAGTTTCTTCCTCCTGTTGTAGAGTTTACTGATGGCCGGGGACCACTAGATCGGCTTCCTTTTTTGGAGGACAGCATCTTAGTTCTATTTGGTATGGCAAGGTCCATGCATTTGTGTACGTGCTCGTACAGTGCATTGGTGTATGATTCTGCAGTCATGCAGATAATTTCCATTGGCATGGGTGCCAAGAAGTTAGCCACCTCTGTTTTTAGGAGCCCAAAGTCAGCTTTAGAGAAGTTTTTCAGGGTGGTCACCTTAGCAGGGACTTAGGTGAGATGGAGATTTCCATGGTGATCAGTTTCTGGACAGATTTAACCAGGGAGGAAATGACTATAGGTGTGGAGCAACGGTCTCCCATGTTGGTGATAACCAGGTCGAGGATGTTGCTTCCTCTAGTGGGGGTCAGAATGAGCTGGTCCAGGGCATTGGAACTGATAAATTCCAGAAAGCGTTGGGCCTGTACATTAGTACTTGAATAGTTTTCCCTATTGATGGAAGGGTAGTTGAAGTCACCCAATATGAGAGTATTGGGTTGGACCTTGATAAGACTCCAGGGTGCTTAGGAACTTGGAGTAGGAGTCTAGGGACATGTTTGGGGTTCTGTAGCAGGCTATGAATTGTATTGCTGTCTTATCCAGTGTTAGTTGTACCTGAAGTATCTCAGCTCCTAGTCTAGAGGTGTGCGTATCCTTTAAGAATATGGAGACACCACCGACTTTGGAGCTTCCAGCCATATTCTGGGGCTGAAAGGTATGGAATGAGTTGTAGCCTGGGAGTGCAGGGATGCTTTCTGCCTCTTTAAACCAGGTCTCCCTTACAGCACATATGTCGACATTCTCCATTTTGAGGAGAGCTTTGAGCGAGTGCATCTTGAGATTTAGACTTCTAGCATTGACCAGCATGATCCTCAGATTACATTTGTTTGTAGCTGTTATGGTGGAATTTTGGACTTTGGAACACTGCCTAAAAAAAGCGCACTATAGGGGTGGCAAGAGCCTTAGCCAGTGCTCGGAATCTCAAGGGTGACAGATGCAGGCCATCTCTGGCAAAGTTTCGAGGTCTGTCGATCATGTCATCCCAGGCAGACAGTTACTGGATCCCCTTAGAATGACACCAGAAACATAGCCAATTGTTGAAGTCAATCATTTTCTGCTCGTACTGTGGTATCATTCTGGTTGATGGTAGAATACTGCTCAGGGCAAGGGTCATACCTGCCTAGGCCACATAATCCAAGAGTTCCACCACATCTCTTTTCATGTAGTCCAGAGAGGTACATCTCAGGTCATTCACACCCACATGGACAATGACTGAGTCATATTTGTACTTGTTTTGGAGTGACCTGAGTGCATGTGTTATGTGGTGGAACCTGGAACCTGACAGACAACTGACTCTCACCTTCTCCTTGTTCACCCTAGTGAGTGGGACATCAGTGTGCCTAACAATTGAGTCTTGTGTGATTAGTACATTAGGCAAAGTGTTTTGCCTTAAGGGCTTGAGTTGAGGGGCCCATTGTGGTAGTGAGCTATGCATTCTGGGGTTGGTGTTGTATTGTGGTGGTCGAGTGCATTTCTGTCTCGGGGGTCTCTGTTATTTGGGTGAATTTTTATTGAGAGCCTCCGCGAAGGTGGGTATATGGTTTGTATTTCTATGTGTGGGTTGTGATTGTTGGTGTTTTGGAGGGCTGTGTGTTCTATGTAGTGATTTGCAGGTGTAGACCTTCTCCTCTTGACCAGCTAGTCCGGTCTTGGTTGGAGTGTGCACTAAGGTTGCCACCCATCTTATTGTCAGCGGGACACTCACGGGTTAAGCCACCTTATCCCGTTGCCCGCTTTATCAAGTAGTGGGACCTGAAAAGTCCCACTTTTGTGATTGCACTGAATTGCCATGGAAAAGCCACAATTACTTCGGCTTTTTAACGGCAATTCAGTTACGTCACCAACCCGGACCTGCAGGCAGAGCTGCTGCCTGTTAGGTCTGGGTGCTCTAATTTGTGGAGCAACTGGCTGCCATTCACGAAAGGGGTGGGGATTGGTGCAGGAAGAGCAGATGCGAGGGCGACTGCAGCCATGGAAAACGCCCACAGTCTGGCATATAATGAAGTTTTAACTCACTTCAGAGTGAGTGAATATGTGGGGCTCTCACCAGAGCAGGTGAAGAAAAACCTGGAGATATATGGACCAAATGGTAAGCATTTAACTTCTAAGTATATACAGTAAAATACAAACACAACATTGTACATTAGCACCTCTGATAAAACCCGACAAAATTATTTAGGTATATTTTACGATGCGGTCGAAATTAACAAATTTGTTGTGGGGTGGGTTTCAGCAGATAACTCTATGGCATCACGCTTCATTCAATTATGTTTTGTTACATTAAATTTTTCAGAATTTCAGTCAGTGCCACAATACTGTAATAGTTTCCAAAGGAAGATCTGGCATTTTTTTCAACCCCGGTAGTGTCCGTGGAGCCCTGCAAAGATTGCGGCTGTAGGAGCGCTTTGTTTTAAGTGCTTCTACAGCCGCTGAAAAAAGACAGAGATTTTTTTTTTTTTTTTATAACAAGCAATCTAGCCAGCCAGCCAGCCATCCTCCTCCATCCAGCCAGCCAGCCATCCTCCTCCAGCCAGCCAGCCAGCCAGCCATCCTCCTCCTCCACCAAGCCAGCCAGCCATCCTCCTCCATCCATCCAGCCAGCCAGCCATCCTCCAGCCAGCCAGCCAGCCAGCCAGCCAGCCAGCCATCCTCCTCCTCCATCCATCCAGCCAGCCAGCCAGCCATCCATCCTCCATCCAGCCAGCCATCCTCCTCCTCCATCCAGCCAGCCAGCCATCCTCCTCCTCCATCCATCCAGCCAGCCAGCAATCCTCCTCCAGTCAGCCAGCCAGTCATCCTCCTCCTCCAGCCAGCCAGCCAGCCATCCTCCTCCTCCAGCCAGCCAGCCAGCCAGCCATCCTCCTCCTCCATCCAGCCAGCCAGCCAGCCAGCCAGCCAGCCATCCTCCATCCATCCATCCAGCCAGCCATCCATGCAGCCAGTCGTCCATCCATTCATGCAGCCAGTCATCCATCCAGCCAGGCATCCATCCATCAAGCCATCAATCCAGCAGCTACTCCCACCAACCAGCTAGCCACTCCATCCAGCCATCCATCCAGCCCCCAGCCATTCATGCAGCCATCCATCCATCCATTCATGCAGCCAGCCATCCATCCATAGGTTCATAGGTTCATAGGTTGATACTAGGCTATCTGCCCTAGGGCATTTATAAGCCTAGCCAGAGTGTGTTTGGCTTTCGCCACCCTTTTAGATTAGTTGACTGTGCCTCTATATAGTAGGTCACAGAAGGTAGCCCTTTTAAAGGTTAGTTTACTGTACCTCTGTCAAGCAGGGACACAGAAAACCCAGGGGTAAACTTACGATCTCCCATTCACTCGTCAAGATTTCTCTTGAAGAGGGTCAGTGAGGGGCTCTGCCTAACATGGATTGGGATTTTGTTCCAGAGTGAGTGGAGCCTCTGGGATATGAATCTGTCTCTCCAGCATGTCCTATTTATTTCTGTGCTGAGGTTCAAGTCCCTGGAGCGTGTAGCTCTAAGGGATTTGGATTTCCTGAGGTGAAGCATGTCCATTAATTCTGGGTTGGACATGGATTTATACGTCAGACACAGATCGCCTCTGAGTAGGTGATGCAACTGAGTAGAGCTGGAGTTTCTTTAGCCGAACTGCATAGGGCATCTGTTTGAGCTCCTTGATCCTCTTGGTGAGATACTTTTGGGGTCTTTCCAGTTGCTGAAGGTGTCGGGTAAGGTACATCCAAAACGGGGCATTGTACTCAATTATGGGCCTGATAAGTGATGAGTAGAGGGGCACAATGACCTCTCTTGATCTAGATGTGAACCCTTTCATGATAAGGTGAGCTATATAGAAGGTCTTTCTAACCACTTTGGCAACGTGATTGTCAAAGGAAAGATTGCTATCTACTTGGGTCCCCAAGTCTCTAATTACTTCTTCCATACTTAATGGTTTACCACCTATGTGGTAATTTGTGGGCACTTTGTTTTTCCCAAAGGGGATGACTATGCACTTTTTGGCATTTAGCTTTAGGCCATGGCTCTGGCACCAGTTATCCGTCTCTGTGAGACCCTTTTGGAGGATGCTTGTGTCAACCGGAGAGTCGATTACAGCACCCAGTTTGCAGCCATCTACGAACTTGGTCAGCCATAGTCGACCTGTGCTAGCCTGTACCTCAGAGAAATATATACCGAACAAGAGAGGTCCCAGGACTGAGCCTTGTGGGACACCACTTGTAACTGGTTTAGAGTCTGACATGGCACCTGCTATTCTGACCATGTGGGTTCTGTCCCTGAGCCAGTTTGCAACCCATCTTGTGACATAGGGGTTGATATTTAAGCTGGTGAGCTTATTTATGATGCCTGAGTGGGGTATTGTGTCGAAGGCTTTTGCGAGGTCCAGGTAGACTGTGTGGACTACCTTCCCTTCATCTATGGCTTTGGTAACTGTTTCAAAGAAGTCGACCAGGTTCAAGAGGCAAGATCTGCCCTTAACAAAGCCGAATTGGGTAGGATCCAGTGTCTGGAGGTTCCCAATGTCTTTGTTTATGATTTCCATGATGATACGCTCCATAGCTTTGCAGACCAGGCTAGTCAGGCTTATAGGGCGATAGTTTCCAGGGTCTGTTGTGGCACTACCTTTGTGGGGTGGGGCCACTGTTGCTGTATGCCATTTCTTGGGTACATATCCTGTAGTAAGGCTGAGATTGAACAGTGACTTTATATGAGGGTTTAGTTCTTCTTGGAGCTCATGTAAGATGCAGCCCGGGACACCGTCTGGTCCCACTGATGCTGTGTTTTTTGCTTTGGAGAGGGCAGCTCTCACCTGTGCATCTGTGATCTCAGGTAGGCTACACTCTGTTGGGATAGACATTTGCTCTTTTGGGGGGGAAGGGGGGAGAAGTTTGCACTGAACCTTTCTGCCAGGATGTTGGCAATGTCTGTGGGTTCAGTGTATTTTTTGTCATTTTGCACTAACTCAGAGCATATCTGGGAGTTGCCTCCCAGGTTTCTGACATAACTAAAGAAGGCCTTGTGATTATCTTTAGTGTCTTGTGCAATTTTTCTTTCGAAGCTGGCCTTAGATGATTTTATGAGGGATCGTAGTTTCTTGCTAGTACTGATCAGTGACACCTTCCCTTTTTGGGATTTTGCTCTGTCATGTAGTAGCTTTCCCCTTCTGTTGAATAGCTTATTTATGGCCGGGGTCCACCAGACAGGTCTCCTGCCTTTGGAGGAGTGAGTCTTGGTTTTATTTGGGATAGCATGCTCCATGCATTCCTGTAGGTGTCCATAGAATGCTTTTGTAAAGGATTCTGCATTTTGGGCCGTATTTTCCACTCGCCCGGGGACTTTGAAGGATTCCACCTCAGTTTTGAGAAGTGTGAAGTTTGCTTTTGAGAAGTTCTTCACCGTGGTTTCCTTGGCTAGGGGTGGGGATGGAATATGGATGTCCATTGAGATTTGTTTATGGTCTGATCTTACCAATGAGGGGTATACCTCTGGTGTGAAACATAGAGACCCCATGTTGGTGATGACCCGATCCAATATGTTTTCTCCTCTTGTGGGAGTGGTGATCAGTTGTTCCACAGCATTTGAGTTTATAAATTCTAGGAACCGTTGGGCGAGGGTGTTTGGGCTTGAGTAGTTTTCCCAATCGATGTTTGGGTAGTTGAAGTCACCCAATATAATAGTGTTTGGAGAGACCTTCATATTCTCCAGTGTTCTCAGGAAAGCCGAGTGAGGTTCCTGTGTTTGGGAGGGTGGTCTGTAGCAGGCTACAAACTGAAAGGCAGTTTTTCCCACTGTTAGTTGCATATGGATGGTCTCCGATGCTTCGTGCAGTGCCACTAACCTGGAGGTGTGGGTATCTTTGATAAATATGGATACTCCCCCTCCTTTTGTGGTTCGGTCTGAGTTTTGGGGCCAGAAAGCATGGTATGAAGTATAACCTGTTAGTGCTGGGGTGCTCTCGGGAGCCTTGAACCAGGTTTCTGTTACTGCACAGATATCGATATTCTCCATACTGAGGAGAGTCTCGAGTGTGTGCATCTTGAGGTTTAGACTTCTGGCATTGAGCAGCATTACCCTTAGATTTTTTTCTTTGTGTTGTCTATGGGGGTGGGAAGAGGCACTATGGGGGAGGCAAGAGCCTTTGCCAGTATTTGAAAACCCAGGGTGACAGGTGCAAGCCGTCCCTAGCGAAGCAACGTGGCTTGTCGAGCATGTCATCCCAGGCTGACAGACACTGGATCCCCTTTGAATGACACCAATACTTTAGCCATTTGTTAAAACTGATCATTTTGTCTTTATACTGTGGCATCATTCTTGGTGAGGGTAAGATGCTACTCAAGGTCAGGGTCATACCGGCCTGGGCTACATGATCAAAGAGCTCCTGTACATCTTTTTTCATGTAGTCCAGGGATGTACATCTCAGGTCATTCACACCAGCATGGACAATGACAGAGTCATATTTGTACTTGCTTTGGAGTGACTTGAGTGCTTGTATTATGTGGCAGATCCTGGCACCTGACAGGCAGCTTACAGTAACCTTGTCCTTGTTCAGCCTGGTGAGTGGTCCGTCAGTGTGTCTGACAATAGAGTCACCTATTACAAGTGTATTAGGTGTGTTGTTTAGCCTTAAGGGCTGTGACTGTGTGACACACTGACTTTGTGAGCTATGTGCTAGGTGGATATTGTTTCGTGGTAGGTGTTGCTTGGATGTCTGCTTTGGAGGTCTCTGCTGCTTAGGCTGATTTTTATTTAGAGTCTCCAGGTATGTTTTTGTGTGTTTTTGTGTTTGGTTTGCTGATGCGATAGGTCTATGTGAGACTGGATTTGTGGTGTGTGTGGTTACCTTCTCCTCCTGACAGGTTGTACCAGTACTGGGTTGAGAGAACTTAGCCTCCAGTTTGGCTATATAGTTGCATCTCTCACATATATTTGAGCTTGATGGGAGGAGGAGAGGGTGGTCTGTATACATAAGGCAGTTGTAACATTGCCTCAAGAATCCCAGATTCACTAGCTGGACTGGAGAGTAAACTCAAAACTGACCTTTGGACATGCCTGAATAATATAGGGAACCACTTATTGACTGATCAGAAAGAACCAATAGAGAGCAAGTGCTTAGAAGGAGTATAAGAGGATGTAGTGCTTTAGTTTGTGTTTACCTATGAGATTACTTATACGAGCAAGTGCAGGGCTTTAAAATGAAAACAGAGTGCTTAATTAGAGCTTTAGAGCAGTTATAATGGAAAAAGTGAAGAGCAGACTTTGTGGGGCCGGGAATAGTTTAAACCTGTTTAAGCGGCGCTGCCCGACGCTGCTCTGTGCACAAGACCGCGCAAAAAGAAAGTTGCAGGGTTTTAAGCGAGAGAGAGATCAAGGAGTTTAGAATTGACCCAAAATGGCCAATAAAACTACAGCTTCTAGGCAGTAACCACTCCTACAGGGACAGGCAGGCTGCTCAGTGTTAACCACTGCCAATGGTGAACACAGAGACTTCCCTTTAGCCCAAGCAAGCACTAGCCTCCAAGAAACTTACAAACAGTTCAGAACAGCAAATCTGTAACTGAACTTTCTTAAATTTCAGAAAGTGGGAAAAAAGCAAGATTGTTTTGTTTTTTCTTTTTTTGTTTTAGTTTGAAGGTAGCAGAGATACACAAGTATCAAAATATTCACAACAGTGCATGCACCCATTCATTCAGCCATCCATCCATCAAGCCATCAATCCAGCTGCTACTCCCACTAACCAGCTAGCCACTCCAGCAGCCATCTGTCGTACCCATAACAGCATCTCCTTCACCACTATGGTGGTGACGTCATGGTAGAGGGTGTGGCCAGTGTCATATTGGCCACATCTCCCACGTCCCACTTTGGCCCGCTTAAAAGGTGGCAACTCTAGTGTGCACTGCTTCCAGTTTGGTGATATAAGTGCATCTCTCACATGTATGAGTGTTGGGAGGTAAGAGGAGAGGGCTGTCTGTGTACATTAGACAGTTGTCACACTGTCTCAAAATGCCCAAGTGCACCACGTTATCAGGAGAAAGCACAGGAAATTGCCCTACAATCATACCAGGAGGGGTGGTCATAACTAATAAGTACTGGTGCTGTTACTGCTGAAGCTCTGGATGCTGCAGACCTGTATTTAAACTATGCTACTCAATTTTAAGGTTAAGAACTCAGAAAGAAAAAAACTCACAATGAAGCACAAATTAATCACTTATAGTCAAAAGAATAGCACTTGCAGTATGAAAAAAAACAGTTAAACAGCAATGAAATGCAGTAAAATGCCATTAAACAGTAATGAATTGCAGTAGATAGCAATGCAATATAGTTAATCAGTAGATTGCTTTGAAACAATAGCTCACAAATCACGACTGTAACAGACGGCACTAACAAAACAGCGATTCAGTAGAATACTGTCATCAATTTAGTGAGACTACCAACAAGCAGTAATAAATATGGCAAACAGCAAAATGAAGTAGAAAGAGGTACAGTTTTTTTTTTCTCGTCAGCTTACAACATAGCTGTGACTGCCTACTTTTCATTGTCGGCATCAATCCACATTTTTAATTATTTTGCTTACTTTGATTTTCATTAGTGGCCATCTCTGTTACAGCATTTAATGAATGTTTGAATAACAGGCTTGAAAATGTAGCTGAGTTAATTGTTCTTTTCAAAATAACAACTTTAGTTCAGAGTTCAAGAGTGAGAAATCCGACCCCTGTGATTAATAGGTGTTACTTGTGCTGAGATGGTTTGTGTTGTGTTCACTGTATTAAATAGTGGAGCTAGAATTAAAGTATTTTATGTTAATCTTCTTTCCCCAGCTTACTAACTTGTCTCAACAAAACACTGTATGCAATGCAAAAATGTAACAAAATCCAGAAACAACATACACCTTTATAGAAATTGCAATGTAGAAAAACATGCAAAATAAAATACTGACAGGTAAGACTTAGATTAACAGAATTTTGTTATTTTTTGTGGTACTGAGGGTTTGATTAAAGGGAAAGGTATTTGCTTCTAAAAATGAAGCTTGAAAGCCCCGCCTTGTTTCAGACTCCCAAATTACACTACTAATCTGATGTCTGATGCTGGCAATCTGTAACTGATAAAGCACATTTAAATACCACTGTTTAAGAAGCATTGTTTTCTTAATGGCTCTCTAGTTGGGATAAGTGACCTAACCTAATTACTCTGCCAAACCTAGTAGACTTTGTGATGTAACAAATGAGACAAATGCAGGAAAGAACGGTAAAAATAATTATTAAATGCTACTTTTGTGTATGTGAAGTGGGCGGCCACGGTGGTGCAGCAGTTAGCATTGCCATCTCACAGCAAGAGGTTCTCTGGTTCAATTCTCAGCTGGGGTGCCTTCTGTGCGGAGTCTGCATGTCCTCCCTGTGGTCGCATGGGTTTCCTCCGGATGCTCCGGTTTCCTCCCACATCCAAAAGACATGCAGTATGTGGATTGGACACTCTAAATTGGCCCTAGGTGCGAGTGTGTGCATGTGTGTGCCTTCTGTGGAAGGTTAGGTGCCAGGCTGGCAACTCGACACCGTAAAACTCCTCTGCCAATCATGAGCGGACAGATGATCTGCTGTGGCGACCCCTAACTGGGAAAAGCCGAAAGAAGAAGAAGACTTTTGTGTATGTGAAGTGTTTAGTGTTGTATTACAGGGAAGGAAAATCACTTTTTGGAAAGAAAAACTTAACTTTTGTGTGGAGTTTTGCCTTAAGTCAAGGAAGATGCACACATATTTATTTGTAGAGCTGTAGGTATGCCAACTTATAGAGCGGTAAAAAAAAAAAAACACTAGAAAGATGGTGCTGTGTTAACGGACAAAGACTCTATTAATTTATGTTCCATGTTTTGTGGTATGTCATGGATGGAGATCTGGCCCAAGATTGTTTAATAACGTTAGGATATGAAGGAAATCAAGGTCATCATTCTGACTGATCAGTATGGAGGGAATGGTGTTTTGGATAAAGAGACACATCTGAGGAAGCTTACTGTTCTATATTGCCTTCCTTGGGTGTTAAAGTCTGCTTCCAAGGGGTCATAATATCAGATATTTTTTCTTTTGCTCATGAAATGCTGCATCTGTGGAAAACCTGGTGCCAATATAAACTCTCCAGAAGATACCAAGATCTTTCAGGAAAGCCTGTCCCAAACAAATAGCTGGTGTCAAATTCACAGCCAAAACCTTTCATTCCAGAACCGCTAATTAATAGAGTCCTTGGCTGCCACACAATGTAACCTAGGCAGATCTGAAAAACACAGAAGAAGCTACCTTTCCACAAGCTGAGGATCTTCATTTGGCGTTGCCTCTGGCTTTGTACATTTTCATGATCCGTCTGGTTTTTGAAAGTTCCGCATCTGATGAAGTCATGTACTGAGTGACGAAAAATGCTTGTGAGTGTTTGTCAGTGTTTTATGGTCTTACTTTACTGTGTTGCCTGCTATTACACATATTTGGAACTGTCCAGAATCTCCTGGACTGGGCATTTTCTTTGGATTATTTGTGTGTATTTTGCCTCGGAGTGCCGTTTTTGTGGATTAAGTGTACTCATTAGGCCAGTCACGGAGTATAATGCTGTTTTTGTTAAGTACCTGTCCAAACACTTGGCACAATTCAAGTGACCACCACTCTTTCCCACAAAGAAAATCAAGGGCCTGCATCCCTAAAACTGCACGGATCATTTCAAAGCCCTGTCCATCTTTCCAGCATCTTACAGACTACTGTGTGGTAATCTCTGCCTCACTTGCACAGCCTCTACTGACCCCATACTTTCAGATCTACTACACATCCAGAAAACCAATAGTGGTAGAAAAACCCACTCAACAGATCTCAATTTCTTTAGCAACTTAAATAGAACATGTTGAAAGGATAGATATCTCAGGGAATACCTCTTCTGTGGAATCATCTTCCTCTCCATGTAAAGTACACCTCTTACTCTATTCAAGCGTAATCTGGATGAGTGGATAGGAAACTACAATTTAACTCCTGGAATGGCACCCCTATTCCTTACGAACGGGGGTAATGTGCACATGCTTGCCTGCCCCTAGGTTATTCATACTCATAATACAAGGAGCTCTGGTTTCATCATACTAAAAATAATAGGGCTAGACACTTACTGGAAATGCATGGCTAGGCTTCTGAAGATCCTCACGGACCATTAGCCATGTAAGTACCTCTGAACCTTTGACCCTATGAAGCTATCACCTTAGTGGCTTTTGGGAATATTCCATTCTAGCCTACTTTAAAAGATCATTTAATTGTTTACTGCTTGGCCTTGCTTTGAATGCTAATTCTTTGGACCAGTTCCAGGATTTTATTTAAAGACTTTCTGACTGAAGTTTCTATTTTTACTTGTACTTTGTTTTTTTTTTTTCATTGTTTTGGTGTTCATTTTGTTGCTCTGTATCCTTGTTTGTGTTCACTAATTATTTCTGTTCAATTACTTGTGGTAAGGCTGTTAATAAAGCTGCAGCTGAGGGTGACAGTACAAGAACCAGTATATACACTATTTCCTCTCCTGTCTTCATCAGCCCTGTATGATTTTGTTCTAATATTGCATTGTTAATAATACCATGTATTATATAGAAAGTCATTGTAACAGAAAATCATAAGATTTGGGTTTACCCATCTTCTCTTTCTCCTGGTCTGGTCAGATTTTTAAACATGAACATATTAATATCAGTCTTGTATAAGTAAATGATATACGACATATAAACACAAGCCTTGCTTTCAGTTCCTTTTGCTATCTGAGTATTGCTGGTCCCTCCATGTTGCAGCAGATATTATTTGCTGTGTAGCATACTTGATCATAACTGCATTTGCTATTCTTTAAAAAGAAAACCTGGGAAAAATATGAAACTCATAATTTCAGTTTCCTTTGAAGTAAGGTTGTATCTTCCCTGAAACATTCACAAGAATACATGAGGTAGAGAAACTACACCTGAACTTCACCACATGCTGTGTTTCTTCAGTTTAGGGCCTGAGCATAATTTTGAGTCTTGCATTATTTGCCAAAAGATTAACAAAACAATTGCACTGAGTTATATGTAACCCTTTTCACCCTATTTGACTGAAGGGTATTTGATGTCTCTAAAAAATACTCTGTACAGAAAAGAGTTACAAATAAAAAAAAAATATCACCATGGAAAGAAAGCGAGTAAAAGAGGAATAAATTAAAAAAAAAGCAGAAATAAAATCTGAGAAATCTAAATAGGCAGTTACTGTATCTATTAAAAATGTTAAGCCCTTGAAAAGCACAACACAGAACAACACAGAACAGTATCAAACAGAGATCTCAAAGTCAATCATTTAGGTCCTTAAACTGCAATCTCTGATATAAGCAAGTTAACCTGCAAAATTCATGACAGACTAATGCCACTACCCTTGAAAAATCCTACAAAAATTATTTTACAGGTGTAAGCATTTTTTAACAAAAAAACATTATTTTAAAAATCTTCAACTATAACTCAAACATTTTTTTTCTCAGAATCAACCATGAGCATTCTTGTAGCTCTTCCAGCTACTGATTTCACTTTGCTAGAGAGTATTTAAAAGTCATCCAAGAAATATCATTTAGTACGGCAGCAAAAAAAGTTAATTCACCCACAACTAACACATCTCTACCTGTCTGCAGTGAACATTAGAACTATTCACCAATGCCACTGGAGATTACGGAGGAGAAGAGAATAAGAAAGAAAAAACAGCCTGTCTCCTTTATCTTGTGAAGAAGAGGAAGCCTAAAGAGCCCGCATCCTTTTTCTTCTGAAAAAGTATTTCAAATCAGCCATATTGAATTGCCTATCTTTCCTGTTTCATTCAGTGAGAATACATCCTTCCTACTCCCAACTGCCATCCCTGTGATATAACATTTGTTGGAACTGTGAACTCCATTAAACAGTTCTTTGGATAGCCTGCCAGTGGTTTCTGAACCTTTCTCTGCCATGAATCACTTGATATGTTTGTAATGCTCTTAATTAATTTAAAGCATCACACTTACCAGCAGTCAGTTAGGTGTCACATTCCTGATGGCTGACAAGTTGGAAATCAACTGCCTAGAGGGGAATGTAAAACAAAAACTGAAGTGTGAGAAAATAATTTCAACTTAACAAGCAAAGCAGCATCTTCATTTCTTACTCACCTAAATTAATTTTGTTGCATTTAATGTGCTTAATCATGGCACTGAATTCAGTACCTTCAATATTGTGATTCAGGTACAGTTTCTAGGTTTCGTAGAAACTTGAATATCAATCAGTCTAAAGACCATGCACAACTTGCCAATACTCACTGTGAGGCTTTACCTCCTTTCTCAAAAAGTAGATGCCAGTTAGTCACAGGGAAAACTTGAGAATGCCCATCCAGGTGACCAGGTTTGGTTTGAAAGTAGATATTGAATCAGACTGTTTAACCAGCAGAAGACATTTACTCCGCAGAAGAGGGGGCACTGGGTGATGAATCTCTCCCTTTCTATCACTTCCTGTTTATCTAATGATAAAGGTTTAGATCAGGGGTGTCTGACCTTTTTACATCAGGGGCCACTTACCATACTTGCCAAGGTTCGAGGGGGAACACATTATCATATTGAAGATGTGTCTGCTGTGTATACTCTATACAGTCTAAGGTGCACGTTAGTCACAGAATAAAAGACAGACACCGGTGGTTTCAGATTCACTTCTGTGTTGCTGCAGGCCAAAAAAATGAATATCTGAGCCTAAGATAAATGAACCAATCCACCACAGTTCAATTACCTTTTTATTGCACCCCCCCCCCATAAAAAAAAATTATGTCAGCACAGGCAGAAAAACGTACAGGAAGAACTGAACCATGCCACCCCTTCATAATTATAAAACTCAGCATCATTACAGGCAGGAAAAAAATTAACATAAGTGGAGGCAGGAATAAACTGAAAGTTAGTGCCCTTGCCACGCTACAACTTAACCCCCCCCCATTCCACCTTGCACTGACTCATCCAACTACCTCTACTATTACTTCATCCCACCCAAAACAATCCCTCCCCTACCAAAAACGAATTCTCTCTCTAATATCTATTGTATATACTATCCAATCTCAAATATACTATTACCCTCTTCATGCATAATATTTTCCTAACCTACTAATGGCTAGTAGCTATATATTTTAAAATGTTAAACCTACAACTGAGTTTATAACACAAATATTCACCTTATGTAAATGATGAAATTTCTGTACTGAATTATGTCTTTTCATTTTTGTAACATTGTGACAAGCCAGTTGCAAATATCATGGAGCTTATCTGTAAATGTTTAATTAGCTGTATGAACTATGTCCTTTTGTAACATATGAAATGTAACTTGCAAATATTGTGGAGATTTTCTCCCCGGGCCTCCACTGAAAATGGGCTCTTCTTGGCCCAGTGGACTTCCCCGGTCATCAAACTTAAGTAAGTAAATAAATAAATAGTGCAGGTGGGAAAAAAAACTAATGACAGTCCAGGTGGAAAAAAATTCAACATCAGTGCAAGGGAAACAAAACTCAACATCAGCGCAGGTGGGAAAAAAGACAACATCAGTGCACATGGAAAAAAACATTAGTGCAAGAGAAACAAAACTCAACATCAGTGCAGACAGAAAAAAATATGAGAATTAATGCAGGTGAAAAATGATCTATCACAACTGCAGAGAAAAGCTAATTTCACTCAATCGACCGCACCACTAACACCAATTGATTATACACAACAGTTCTAGCACAAAATCCCAGAAATACATGTTAAATACAGTTAGAAAACCTGAACAGTGTCACAAATGGATAGAAAGAATTTGTCAAACAATCCCACCCCTCCAGTCAGTTATGCACAGCAGCTATAACAGCAATTCTAGCACTCAACTGTATGCTAAGTCAAACTGATGCACCCAAGTTGAGATGACTGTTAGTAAAGTACCTTTGCAAATACCTCATACAAGTGACAAGAAATATAGGAATCCTAAAATATACAGATTAGATAACAATATCCACACAAATATACATACATACATACCAATCAATAAATTATTGCACAGATTAAATCCCCTGCCACACCAAATAAAGCAGTTTACTGTTAACTGATGGTGCAGTGGTGCAGCTGTAGCATTGTCGCCTCTCAGCAAGAGGTTCATTGGTTTGATTCTCGGCTGGAGTGCCTTCTGTGTGGAGTCTGCATGTCCTCCCTGCGTTCATGTGGCTTTCCTCCAGGTGCTTTGGTTTCTTCCCGCGTTATAAAGGCATCTATCTGGAGTGTTTCTCCCGAGGCAGCCACTGAAAATTGGCTTTGTTCCAAGTCAGACTTTCCCAGTAAACAAATGTTAAATAAATAAATAAATGTTACAAGTGTGCCATAAATAATTCCCTGTCAAATATGTAACCTATTCACTGAAAACACTACAATGAATGAATTACAACATACTCCACCACCCAACTAAATAAAGATGGGTATATGTTCAGCCATCAAATGTAATGTGCATCAAACGGCTAAACATTGAACCCTATGCATCAAACATTCATTTCTGCAAACGTGTTTGACAGGGAAAGTAACTAGTTGGCCAACATTTCCCCATCTCATACACTGCAGTATTTCCAACCCACCCAGGTGGAGGGCTTCGCTCCCCACACTCCCAACTATATATGCCAACTCTGAGACCGCACTACAGTGGGGAAGGGCAGATGGGGAAATGTTGACCAACTAGTTACTTTCCCCATCTCACACATTAGCTGAAATGAATGTTTGATTGAAAGTTCGATGCATAGGATTCGATGGTTAGCCGTTCGATGCAAGTTGCATTAGATGGCTGACCATGGACCCATAACGACAGAGTACTTTTCAATAATCACTGTTACTCTCTTTTTCTCACATAAAAAACAACCAAAAAAATAAAGCGATACAGGCCTAGACATCATGGCATAGGCTGCTTCTAACTGCATTCTTAACAGGAAAGATACACATCCTACATCTCCCTTTTCACTAGCAAAATAAATTACTTTCTTTGGTTGCAGTACAATTCATTAAAGCCTACTTTACACATTCTCTTTCATAACTTGCTTATATTTTCCATCATTTTTGTAACTCATGTTAAGTAGTGTCCTTCATTCCTATTGCAAGCTGCAAGAGTAATTTATTCAAATTGTTTATATATTTAAATTATTAAATATATAAAATACATGAATACCTAATACAGATAACATTGGTGGAAGAGGTAATTGAAAAGTAGGTACATACAGCTACAAATCTAGATATTTAATGGTTATGTTAAATGCCAATTGGCATTCAAGTCATTTATATAGTATAATGTAGCAATTATAATATATAAAAGTCTTGAATGCCAGTTAAAATGCATCGCCTTTGAACATTCTGATTTGCAGCTGGATATACTTTCTTTTTAATTATCTTTGCTCCCAGTGTTATCTCAGGGAGGCATATACTGCTTTTCCAGACCCCTGGGCTCTATTTTCATTGCATGCTGGCTTCGAGGTATGCGCAGATCTTTCAATTGTCCCTGTTTTTGGAGGAAAGTTCCTATTTTCAGCTTGACTGACACCTGCATAAGATTTGCCTGTTTTTGAAGTACATCCCCCATTACACAATTCTCTTAATCTCCCTCATCCCATGTGATATTTGAAGCTATCTAGTACACAGAAAACAACACTACATGATGAACATATTAGTGGCAACAGTAATTTAAAGAGAGCACACATCTGACATCTCCCTATTTAAAAATAAAAAAAATGACCTTGTATGGAAGAATATTGCAATATATGCTCATTGAAGAAATACAGGAGATCATTAAGAAAAATTGGTTCATTTTACAAGGTTTGAAGGACACAGCTCTAAAACAGTATTCGAATGCACCATATTTTAGATATAGAAAGGCGATGAATTTGAAAAACAGGTTATGTTATAAAGAACACAAAAGGTCATAAATATAATTTAACTAAAAGAGGTGCATTTCCCTGTTTTAACTGCAATTTTTGTAAATATATAAAAAAGGGAATAACAGAGTCATACACTAAATGAGTAGAAATAAATATCTGGTAAATGGGACTGCAACCTGTAGCACAAAAATATAATACATCTTCCTTGTGCATAGGCTGTGAAGCTTTCTATGTGGGTAAAACTAACTCTAGACTGAAGAACAGACTATGTACTCACATAGCTGATATAAGAAGACAAGTTCAAACTAATACCTTGTTTAAACACCTAGATACTGCAGGTGAAGCACATACTTTTACTTTTATGAGTATTGATATAGCATGCCAGTCGGACAGAGAAGGTGATTTAGTAACTAAAAAAGAAAAATTGGAATATAAATGGATTATTGAACTACATGCTGATACAATACCTGGTTTAAATGAAGCAGTAAACTTGAAACCTGTTTCAAAATTACTACAAAAAAAAGTGTAAATGACACTATCTCTTTAAATGTGAACGTGATGTCATTTGGAAATGTAACCCTGAAAACTTTAAATTGCAGCATTTGAATTTGTTTGTACTAGATGTGATGAAGCAGTTTCTCAAAGTTTTTTATCTCATCTTTATTAAAGTTATTTGATCAAGAATATGATCCACGTTTTGTGAGGCCATTCTTGCTTTCACATTGTTTGCGTTTTGGGTTTGGCTATACATTTACCTGCTGGAGTTCTTCTTTTTTGTGCCTGTATGTTGACAGAGGGTTGTAAGCATGCTGCGGTTACCTATTACAACCACAAAACCGCAATTGCGCGAATACAAAAACGTCTTCATATATTGAACAAACTGCGAAAACACCAAAGTACGAAATTCAAAATGTTGAATCTTCATAGTTGGCCCTTCTCCGGTGTAGCTCCTTAAGGTAAGTGTGCAATAGTTACAGACCTTAGGGTTAGGGTGCGGGTTAAGGTAAGTGCATACATAGTAATATATGTGAGCTTTAGTTTAGGGTTAGAAGTAGGGTTTTGTTAAGTGTATGTATGTGGATTATTTATTTTGTTTGGGGAGGTAGTATGTAGTGGGCGGTGGGGTTGGCCAACTATGCCGATTCGACATTTTGAATTTCGCGGTTCAGGCCGTTCGATGTTTTCATGGTTCGCTCAATATGTGTCAAAATTCCATAAAGATATGACATAACATACCGTTATATATGTGACGGTCCCTACTCCAGGCCAGTAATCAAGGAACTTGAATTCTCATCACTGTCACTGGTGAGGGATGGCCACTACGACCAAAAATGGATACACACAGTATTTTCAGATGCAGCTCTCTGCACCAAGCAAAATTTCCCTTAAGCGTACACAGGCAGCACACTCCAGACCTGGGGCTGGACTCTCTTTCTCTCTCCAGGCCCCAAACAAACTCCATACTGACCACTTTAGAGTTCTGTGTCCCTGTTCCCAGTAGCTGACACACACACACACACTTGGATATTTGAATTTCACACACAGACACCCGCACTTGGGAAAGGCTGGCACAGATTTGCTAGCTGTGCCCTCTCTGCCCAAACTATGAGGTAATTATGTTGGCACCAGTCAGCTACTGTAAGGCTCTTACAAAGGTATCCTGTTATACTGAGTAAAATTAATTCTAATACAAATGGTAGAGTTTGACCAATGCACCAAGGCTTTCAGGAGCAGCCACAGTGTCACTAAAATAAGCATAAGTACTCTCAAGATGTTAAAAGTATTCTCTGAAGGACCAACCACAATGCAGAGCAAAATCTGGCAAGAGCTGTGGGGCACAAATTAACTATGTGTTTCAGTTATTTCTTCAATGTTTGTTTAAAGTTGAAATTATGAGTTAAAAAAGTGTTTATGTTTTCAGACAATTATATAACAATAGTATTAGGTTTCAGTTTATCTATGTTCAGACAATGTTCTCATATTTTCAGGTTCATGGTAACAATTGTACAGCAGTACTAGTTTTCAGTCTATATGTGTTCAGATAGAATCCAGTTTATTTGTGTTCAGGTAACACTGTCAAAATGTTCTCATATTTTCAGACAATTGTACAATATTAGTTTAGTTAGCTTCCAGAATATACACATCTATTTTTAAATGTTAAGTATAAACTAATGTAAATATCAGTCAAGTTTCAGAATATAACATTCATGTTCAGTATAGTACATTTCAGTCAAATATAAAAATAATACTCAGTTACTTCACATTATTCAGTCATTAGTGTAAAAATAAAGTAACAGAATTACATTATTTAGTCATTAA
This sequence comes from Protopterus annectens, assembly GCF_019279795.1. Lineage (NCBI taxonomy): Eukaryota > Metazoa > Chordata > Ceratodontiformes > Protopteridae > Protopterus > Protopterus annectens. Next base: position 1,220,399,948 of record NC_056726.1, read on the forward strand.
TAAAGTGACAGACTTATTTTTACAGGCGTCTTCTGCGTGGAGACATGCGTGAATGGGCGTACCTTCGTTGAAGTTTGTGCGTCAGGGCTGGTAACTCGGCACGTAAAAAACAACTACCAATCATTAGCGGACCGGAGTTCCGCTGTGGCGACCCCTAACCAGGAAAAGCCGAAAGACACAACAACAACAACAACATTAAGATAAGTTAGCTAAAGAATAGGTAGTAATAGTTATTCAATGCACTCAAGGCATAACAGGACAGGTTTAATTTGTTAATTAGTTTATAGATTACAGTGCATGTTTGCAGATTACAGTGCACTTTACACAATTATTGTGTTAGAAATTAAGGACACTAACAGACAATGCAAGGGTATAGACTTGAAATACATAAAGTATATGTTTTAGTAAACTATTATATCTCATAAATATTCATAAAAGTTAAAAAAGGTAAGTAGCATTATAGAGCAAATAAAAAAAAAACTTATAGACACAAGTTAACGCAGAATATGGTAATTATGTTTCAAGACCACTTATAAAGTTATCTTAGCCTTCAGAAAATAGCCATCATGCTTGATAGGCAATACGATATGCGGCAGAAAAAAAACTCTATATTTGATGCAGTAAAAGGAAATTAAGGTAAAAGGTATAACAGAAGTGAGCCAGGTGGGCTCAATGGTTAAGGCAGATCTAGCAAATAACCAAAACATGTAGGGGGATGCTAATAAAAGGGCACAATGCAAAGTTGCCAGTCCAGTCCCAGGAGTAAGGTTGTATGTGTACAAAATAGAACAAGGGGCACTTTTGTCCTACATACCAAAATTATTGGCTAAGCAGTTAATCAAGTACAACCATTAGCTACTAGGTCATGTAGGTTTTCAGAATATTTGGCCTATAATAAAGTATAAGTTTTAAAATCCTCAGCTAAAAAAACTATGTAAAATATTCAGAAGAAGTGTATAATATGTTTGCAGACTAACCCTACGTTAAAAAAACCTCAGTTGCAGAGAGTGCCAGTTTCAGAAGAAGCATGGTACAGTATACAGATACATTTTGCAAGTCATCTTCCTCTAGCAAAAAGGAGTTAAATAATGTACAGGTTTTAAATATATCACTCCTACATCAGAACTTAGAATTAAAACTCTAAAGACTATAAATCTAGGTAATATAAAAATCAGATCATGAAGTTAAGAGACTTCAATCCAAACAGGCCAAAAATGCTCGTGACACCTAGTGGTCAAATTAAAATTGCAGGTTTACCAATTTTTTTATTTTTTTTATTTTCAAATTATGAGTCAGGTAGCATAAAGCTGTATATGTAGCAATATAAATGTAAGGTAACTACAGAAGTAGATCCCAGTATAATTTTGGCAGGGACCACATGGGCAACTGTTAGATTATGGCCTTCCATTTTAAAGTAATTATTAAACATTAGACAGGCTAAAGGGTGAAATAAATTGTGTTTCATTTATGCATAAAAGACGGTTAAGCAGAAAAAAATAACCTTGCTGGTCAAGCATGAGATAGTTTATGAGAAAGAAAAGATAAGCATAAAGTGTGCAGACTGTTCTTTTCTCAAGGGAAAGATACAATCTTGCTAGCTACAGAATGTTCCTTAACGGAATGTTGCACATACAAGACAAAGCCCGAGACCAAGGTTAGAAAAAGTAAATAAGAAAAATTACTGGACTAAAGCAATACAATATGTTGTGTTCAGGATAGCAGTTCAGTTAAGATTAGTTACTTCAGAGAAGATGTTAGACACTCGAGCTTGAGTACAGAAGACATGTCATTTAAAGACTATGTCAGTTTACATTGTTCAGGACAATCAGAATATGACGTACAGTAACTTTGAACACTAATTTTTTATCAGTACTGTTAATGAAAACAATATTGTGAACATCTAATAAAGCCTTATTAAATCAACTACAGTGTTTGGAGAACTCATTCTGAAAAGTGCACAAGACTTGAGCCATAAAGGAGAGACTGGCACCTGTTCAGCATGAGCTTGGGTAACTAACAGATAAATACAGTGTTTCCAGCTAATTACGGTACAGTACAGTACAGTATTACCAATTTTTACAAACGGTATAGAAATATTTAATACCAAATAAAATAGAAAACATGTGAATACTGAATATCTAGTTACAATAAACACCAGAGTTTCAATCCCGGAGATATAAAAAACAACACAGTTGAATATATTCACACAGATGTAGAAAAACAATGCTTAACTAATCTCACTATACTTTCCTGATTGTCTAAAAGAAATACTGTTCCCTGGTTACTTACTAAAGCAAGGCAAGATGATAAGTGCTGAGTTGCTTACTACAGCAAGGCAAGATGAGGTGTGTGGCTGTGTGAGATATCTTTGAGAAATCTTTCCTGCCAGGTTCCAAAGTACTGCTGTGAGAGTTCCGAAATATCTCTCACTAATATCTAAAGAATCATTTCAGTGCTGGTTAAAGAATAACATAACATCTGGTCACTTGGCTCTAGTCCAATACACACTCAGAGCTTTGCTAAGATCTGTTGCAGCATCTGAAAGCTATCAACCAATTTCAAAAACTTCTACCCTTCCAGGGTAGCAATTAGTTCACTCCTAAGGACAACACAGTAAGATTCAAGGTCTTGGTTTTCCCAGGCATTTTTGTCTCTGGCTGCAATCAGACCTAAAAGATAAAATCTTTATGGCCTAAACAAACCCATTTAGTTTTCAACCTATTTTTCAAAAGGACCAAGATTAACCTCTTTCCCTTCCAGAATTCTCTGTGAAAACATATACATGTAATCAATTATAATACTGTCTGACATACATGTATATCTCTTTTCTGTCCATCAGGACCCATTGTTTATGCATTTTTAACACAAGCATCTGTACAAATTAGTATGATAGTCAACTGACATAAAATTCTTTACAAAACTCCAACTAGCTATGCTGGCATATGTTACTCATTCACTGCCCTATCCTTGGCACAGATGGCACTACCTCATATCATCACAACATACATGAGTTTCAAAGAGTCTATAATATATTCATAAAGGAGGATGTCTTAATAATGAGAGATGTGAAAGAAAAAGGACTGTACTTTAACATCCCCTAAAGAGAAAAATACAGTATAAAAATTAGTGCTTATAATAATTGTTATAGGTTCATAGGTTGGTACTAGGCTATCAGCCATAGGGCCTAGACAAGCCTAGTCATAACAATTCCCTGGCTATTTCTTCCCACACTATTTACTTCCCTGGACCCCTGTCTAGCAGGGCGACTGACGTGACTCCAGGGTGAATTTCCTTTCTCTCATTCAATCGTCAAGGTTCCTTTTGAAGAGGGCCAAAGAGGCAGTCTGCCTGACATGTATGGACAATCTATTCCAGAGTCTGGGGTGTCTCTGGATCAGGAACCTATCCCTCCAGCATGTTTTGTTTATTGTGATGACAAGGTTTAGATCCCTGGAGCATGTGGCTCTGAGGGATTGGGATTTCTTTAAGTGTAGCATGTCCAACAGCTCTGGGTTTGACATGGCCTTGTATGTTATGTTATAACTCATTGCTCATTCTTCAACTAAACAATGTTATAACACATAGGTTAGTTGAATAATCTGCAATCTGTTTTAGATTGTGATGTTTGAATATCAATAAGAAAGATTAAAAAAAATAAGTAAATAAAAATGTGAACATAGATTTGTATATCAGCACCAGCCATTACAGCAAGGCAGCACATAAAGGCTTTGAGTTAACAGCATCTTGTATTATCCTGGTTCCTTATCTAAAATCCCACATAAATAGACTTCAGTGGGATCTCAAGAATATCTGGAGCTAGTTGCTGCACTGTCTAGAAGTAACGATTACACTCTCACATTTGAACAAAATGAGCTTTCCTGGTGAAAGAATCCACTTACCTTTTCCAGAAGCATGTCCATAAGTCCTCCTAGAGTGTCTCAGAAGCTGACAGCAAACTCTATAGATTATGATTGGGAAGTCCTCTTTAACAATCTTTCAGTTCAAGGCAACTAGACTCAAAAAGAAAAACATCTTCACATCAGTCAAAAATAAATAAATAAATAAATAATTAATTAATTAATTAATTAATTAATTAATTAATTAATTAATTAATTAATTAACAAAGCAGTATTCAAAACATTAATAAAGCAGTATTCAAAACATTAACTGGATTCGAGGGCAATATATTTCTATCTCTACATTCAAATCAATACAGACAACACCACAGTAATATGATATGTCTACAGAGAAACACCAACACTTTTTATTTCTACAAAAGCGACGTTTTGATCTGGCATTGATCCAGACACCACAATTTTCAAATCTGAATACATCTTCCAGGACTCCTAGCTAGGTCATCTGGTACCTTTTTTGTTCCTAGAGTTGATGATCAAGAAACAAGTTCCACTTTGAACAGTGAATGTAACATATCATATGGTTACTAACACATTGAACTACTAAATATAAAGTGTAAATGCAGTATCAGCAGTCATCTAAGGAACTACAATGTCGCCCACAGCTGGTACTGCAGACTGCGCCCCTTGATAATCCCACCCTCTTTACAGCTCTGTTCAGCACTGGAAAACCAAAGTGAAACTGGACACATCTAGCCTTATTTTCATAGCTCTGACTTGGTCAAGACAATCATGCTTTTCTGTTTTGTTGAAATAATTTCCTCCTACTCAAGTCCTTATTAACTCGGCAGGATAAATTACAGGACCCCAATCATAAACCACTGAGATTTTTAGTATAAATGAGAAGATAGATAAGCAGATAACTCAGCAGAAATAATAAATCATACACAAAAAATAATGAAGCTGTGCAATAGACATTGTTTAATAAACTAAAATGAATAAATAAATACAAGTGTTCATGTTAACACTTTCAAGAAGTAAAATCACACCACACTAAAAATTATTATATATAAAGATGTATCATGTACTCAATTAATTATGCAAATCTCTAAACCTTAAAATTATTTTCCAACTATAAGACTCTTTCAATTCAAGTGGTGAATACCATTAAGCTGTATAACCCAGTCATTCTCCGTTTGTTCAGTCTTATTAATAATGACACCTTTCCTATTACTTAACACATGAGCTGGCACTAGTTATATAAAAAAAAATATAAAATAATGTTCTTTGTCCAATGCTAAATTATAACACCAAACAAGATGTAGCAAGGATAAATGAGCTGTTGGCAAAACAATTCAAAAATATGTTACAAAACATCCAACAGACCAAACAATGTTGTCAGTACTGTTTAAAAGTTGGAATATCTTTTATTCATGCATAGTGTCACCACCACTTCTTCAGACCATAACAGAGACAGAATTTCACGAGATAGATATATATATATATATATATATATATATATATATATATATATATATATATATATATACATACATACACTCTCTGATTTAGACCAATAACAAGCTTCAATGTATTTGACTTTCTTAAAGACATACAAACACTAAATTGCCACATTACAATATTCTATAAATAAAATCACTTGAATGTTACTTAATTCATCACTACACAAGTTACAGACGAAAATTTCCTTTCATAAAAGCTAAAAAATACATAAAAATACATCTAATAAAAAATGCATGAAGAATATACCTAGCAGAATATATAGTGTTATATCAAAAGACCATTTATTTCTCACTCTGCTTACTGAAGCATAAAATAAAACTACTTAAAAATTCCCTTTTCTTCAGAATCTGACAAAAAATACATGAAGGGTGTACCTAACAGAGAAATATGTGGTGTTATCTCAAAAAAAAACATTATTTTCTCACACACCTACTGAAGCATGAAATAGAACTATTTAAAAAGTTTCCTATTCTTCAGAATCGGTCTTATAGGGATTCTGTCATTGAGTCCTTTTCCTCTGTCTGCTTTTAGTCTAATTATCCACCTAATTTCTGAGGTTTCAGTATAGTTAGTCTTTCATTTTCCTTTATTTCTTCTATTGCTAAGAATCTGAATTTGTGCTGTTGTCCCTATGTTGGTACCCTTACCCTAATATTCACCTTACTTTTCAATGAAACTTAACATTTCTAAGTCATTTCTAGATGAAAAATAATTCTTACCTATATTCTTTCTCCATTCACCAGCCCCTACATTATTCCTTCGAATATGAGCCAATATAGACCCTCCTTGACAACCTTTCCTTAAAATCAGATGAATCACATTAAAAATCATCATCCTTGGCAGTTAACCTTGATGTCCTTGGGTTTATACTTATTAACAACATGAAAGATATGCCAGGGTGCATACTTCCCTTGTTAATTTCTATGCTTTAGCTTTCTTTTCTGTATTCTCTAGTTGAAAATCTTCCCTCTGCATTGCATTATCTTGACATCTAAAATCCAACTCATCACTTATACGAACTTTGATGGAAATTTTTAAAAAATTAGAGTGCTTTAATTAATATATGTATGTTGGTTAACATATATCTATCACCTTACCATAACATAAAAGGTTGTCTACAAAGTGCCTATAAAATCTCATTTTGTGGCCAGTTGTCATTAATGAAACTGTTCTCCCAATTGCTTCATCACTATTTCAAATTAAAGATATTCCTTAAATATGTAACTCCTCTTTGTTGGGAATTGGTAAGTATAAATTTTCACAGGTTACTAAAACATCCTCTATGGGTCATTTCTCTAACTCTAAAATCCAAAAGGTCTTCTAGAAAATGTTGTTAGGAGTCTCTCGATATATATTTGTTTTTAATGCAATCTGCCCCAACTACGTCCTACCAAATAAAAGGTAAGGTTGTGTGCTTTGTTAGCATAGACGCATTCTGTCTCATTATTTCTCTATTAATTTTATGGACTTTGGTGGACTAATGTATACTAGGTGTTCTTGGGTGTGTACACTTTGAAATAATTCTCTCAATCTAATCTAATTTCATTTATCAAAAAAGGTTCTCATAGAGGATTTCATCCATTCTCCTCATTCCTCTTAGTTTTATGTTAATATTTGTTTCGAGAATATCATTCCTTCATCCAACATTTCATACATCTTTTCCTGGTTGGAAATTTCTTAAAATCCACTGCAAACCCATTTTATCCAACTTGTTATATAATTATTTCATCATCCAATACATGCCTTTAAAGCCTCATACTCACTATAACTCAAATATGAAGTGCTTACCTCCCATTATATTTGTTTTCAAACACTTCAAATAAATAATTTTCACAAAACTGTGAAAACAACTTCCAAGGTTACTAAATTTAATAAGCGATACTCTTTTAAAATGATGCCATCAAATTTTCTGCACTGGTCATGAACAACAAACAATACATTTCCTGGAAAATATTTTTAAGTCCAATAATTGTGTCTATTACTCTGCATTCTCTGTGTGGGGATAAATGATAAAGTCTAGTTAAGGACACTCAATTCATGCTCTGATGATTACCTTTCAATCATTGTCCACACTAAAGAAATTCATCTCCATCTCCTTTTAAGCCGCTGATATAAGGGCGATAATAGCATGATAAAGGAAATGATTTAGAGCCTAGTTGATATGGCTGATCATAAATTCATCGATTCAGCGACCTTTTCCTGATAGGAAATACTTGAGAAATCATCTCTGGATTTGGCGTTGTTTCTGAATTCTGTAAATTACTCCCTCAATGTATGATGAGGGAGCCTTTTCTGATCCTGTTTAAGAATGTTGATATTCGATTTGGCCGTTTAGTAACACTCTGATGCAAAGAAAATCAAAGCTGGAAGTACTTCTAGTTTTCAATATTTAAAACGCAGGTCTCTTTTAAATGCCATTCTCATTTAATACTGTATTAGGCTGAACATGTCGTTATCATATTTCATGTGATTTTCCACATATATGTCTTGGAGCCAAACAAATATTTGATTTTTCCTTAAAGTCTCATTTGTCCCTCTCCAAAATACATATTTTGAAGCGTTTGAAAATCAACATTTTGAGGTAAAATTTTAATTTGAGTTATAATTTAGATGAGAACTTTAAAGGCACTGAATGGATGATGAAATAATTATCAAACAAGTTGTCCCAACAAAGAGGTGCTTGTATTTAATGGGGAACTACCATAATATGAGATTGTATGAAATGCTGGGTGATGTGAATATATATTCTGAAATAAATATGAACATAATGAATAAATAATTATATGGAGAATGGATGAAATCCTCTATGAGAACAACTTTTTGGATATTAAATTACATATTCTTTATATAATTATTTGAAGTGGAACACCGTTGACACTAACATGGGGAGGGCAGTCCAATAAACTTCAATGAATCCTCGATGGGACCAACTGTGACCGAAGAGATGGATGGAGCACACAACTTATATCGATATTTTGTGGAGAAGCAGTTGGGGCAGATTACTGCATACATAAATTGATATTGAGAGAGACTCCCAACATTTTCCTGAAGACCTACCCTTATTTAGAGTTTGAGAGAAAGTACCCACACGATAATTATTATTTAACCTTGGATGTCCATCAACTTTAAAATGATTCCCATAGAGAGGGGTTTTTTATTTAAAGAATATCTAATCAATAGAAATTAATTGAAAAGCATGTGAATTGACTTGATTGCCAGGACATGGAGGAGTTTTGAGCAGCCATTTATATTAATTGAACAGTTATCTTGTAGAAAGATGGGGTGCTTGATGGGTGCACCAAATGACTCACATACGGACTAAGGAATATTTATTAGTGGGGTAATATATTTTAGTCTTAAATAACTGGCCACAATTGAGGTTTTGTGAGCAGACAGTATGGCAAGGAACAGAATTCATATTAACCAACTTCCATACATATATTGATCAAAACCTGTCACTTTAAATTCTCCACATCAAAGGTTCTTGAACTGAGTTGGATTTTTAGAACATTGTGAAATGTGCAATCCAAGAACCATGAACTCAACTAGAAATGATTGCCATGAAATGCAATTTTGCACAAGGGTTCTATACTTTGTATATCTTTAGATTCAATATTAAGGAGCGGAAACCCTTATGGACATTCACAGTAGTAGACAATTATGATGACCTGTTTGCTGAACTCCAATCGGTAAGGGCAATTGTCAAAGGCGAACTATATTGAACCATGGAAGGAATATTAGAAGGGGCTGAATGGAAGAATAGCCGATTGAGTACGGCGCTCACTGAAATAGAACAGTTTCATTGAAAATAAGGTGAACACAGGGGTGGAATGCCAACACCTGCTGCTAGAAATACAAAATTTAGGAATGATGTAAATTAGAAACATTGGCCTATTTTACAGCATCAGACCATGAACTCAAGGAATATAGTAGGTGAGTTGAGATTTTTACTTACAAAGAAAAGCGGTGATATAAAGAGGATATGTTATCCAAGGAACAACAATGAGGATAAGAGAGGGAAGAGGTACCAATACCTGTAAACATGTAATCAGGTGTGTTGTATAGCCTACTACTGCTGGGTATATAACGCAGACAGGGAATGAAGATTGTCCCTTTGAAGTGTCAACTAATTGCTCAATAGACCGCGATCCATTTGGCAGTATGCAATGTCTACTGTTTTATGCATGCGTAGGTGTGTGATCGGCTGAATATGTATGAATATAAACACATGGGGATAACATTGAAAGGTTACTAGTAAGCTGGATCCATATGTATTTTTATCCAGCATACATTCAATTCAATGCAACAGAGAAATAAGTAAATGAAGAGAGATATATCTAACTATACTGAAACCTCAGAAAAATGTTGTATAATTAGGCTAAGCAGACAGAGGTTTTTTCTGCAATGACAGAATCCCTATAAGACCGATTCTGAAGAATAGAACTTTTAAGTAGTTCCTGTTTTATGCTTCCAGTAGGAATGTTCTTGTGAATGTTTTTGAGATTTTTGTGCTTTTCTATTGGTACACTTTCCATATATTTTTCAGATTGATGTATAGTATTTTAAATAGTTTTATTTTATGCTTCCAGTAAGCAGAGTGAAATAAATCGTCTTTTGATATAATTACATATATTTCTCTTAGGTATATTCTTATCCTTCACGCTTTATATATATATATTTTATATATTTTTTATATTTATGAAAATGTTCTTGTCTTTGCTTGTGCATGGATGACGATACAACATTATAGTGATTCATATTATAGAATATTATTGTATAATTTAGTGTTTGTATGTCTTTAAAGTCAAAATACATTGGAAGCATTATTGGTCTATTTGAATTAATTAGAGTGTATATATATATATATATATATATATATATATATATATATATATATATATATATACATATATATATATATATATATACATATATATATATATATATATGTCTTGTGATATTTATTCTTTATGGTCTGAAAGAAGTAATTGTTAACACCAATGGCACTTACCTCATGAATAAAGATATTCCAACTTTTAAACAGTACTGAAGTCGTGACTACCTACTTGCATTGTTTGGTCTGGCTGATGTTTGTAACATAACCACAGAAGATTGACAGTACAGCAACTGTCTTACTATGTATCTTGTTTGGTGTTATATTTATTGTGTTTTTGGCTGTAGCCTTGAGCAAGGGCAGAAAAAGGCATCAGCAGATGAAATAATAAGGATATTGAGGTTGGACATATAAAAGGAAATTGAGCAGAAGACCACGAATTACGACAGTGAAAACTGAAAACTTTGCTAAAGGTGAGCAGAATCCCTTCTCACATCGTCGTGAACAAGAGTTTAGAAAATGAGAGGATAGAAAGGACCATACTACTTTCATAAAAGACATACATCAAGGGAACATATTCTGTTCAAGATGAAATTACGGACACAAAGACATCATATGAGCCTGTTTAAGGAACTGTGTTGAAATTGAGAATTCCATGAGAATTTGGGAGAGAACAATCAAGGGAACACAATTATTGTCCAGATGGCATGTGAATTTGGATTAAGTTCAATTATATACGTCTACTTATTAGTTCTCTGAGAAAGGAGAGCACACAAAAGCAACACTAAAATAAAAGAGTAGAATGACAGATTTCAAACTTAAGTTGGAAGAGAAAAGAGAAAACTGGATATGAAAATCAAATCAGTGTTTGGGAACAGACACAAATTACTGAAACAGAAATGGAACAAGTTGGAGAGGGACAGCTGAGACCAGCCTAGATATCAAATATTTAGGAGATGGCAAGACATATATAAATAGTGGAATGAACACAGATAAACAAACTATTTCAGCCTAATACATTAAATGAAATGGCATTTTAAAATTTTGTGCCTTTAGGAGCATCCGCAATAATGTAAAAAAGCACCTTGAAAATCAGAGGCGTCCAAAGGCATCTGCAGACATCACATGACCTTAATAAAAGCATTTGAAAAGTCCAGGCCGTCCACGCCGGAGACACCAATCAGAAGGTGGGTAACAGCGCCAAATCCATTGGGGGATTTCAAGTTCAAGAATCAAGAATTGTCGGAAATGGATGGAGAGGCAGGATCGCTATGGCAGGAGGTGAAGCAGAGGAAAAGAACACATATCAGCCAGGATATCAGCAGGTGAAAGGGATAGGAGATGAATTCCCCTTAGTGTGGAATATACATAAAGGGAACTTACTGAGCATGAATTTAGTGTCCTTAGGACTCATATTTGACTTCCCCCCACAGAAGGATATAACAGACACAATTATTGGCTAAAAAATATTTGGGTAAGATGTATTGTGAAACTGTTGTTCAAGGCCAGCATATGGTAGTAAAGAAATGTTTTGTAGGGCCCCGGTATGTTATACCTCCCTGTAACCTGGTGGTGGTTTTTTACAGCTTTTTGAAATGATTTATTTGAAGCATTTGAAAAAAACATAATGGAGGTATAATTTTAATTTGAGTTATAGTGAGTATGAGACTTTAAAGCTACAGATGGATGGATGAAATAATTATCAAACAAAAAGGATAAAGGGGGTTTTGCGTGATAATGGATAAGAACTCTGTTATGGTCTGAAGAAGTGGTGGTGACACCATGAAAGCCCTTACCTAATGAATAAAAGATATTCCAACTTTTAAACAGTACTGAAGTCGTGACTTCCTACAACATTGTTTGGTCTGTTGGATGTTTTGTGACAATGCTAAATTATGTTAGGCTATTGCATTGGTTATAATCCCTTTCTTAATGTCAAAAATGGATCTATATCATATAATCAAACGTCCTATTTGGTGAACGCTTATTAGTTGAACACTAATAAGTGAAAACACTAAATAGTGAACGTTCCTTTCAGTGAAACATTTCACTGGGTTAAAAATCAGTCGGCCAACCCAGCTAACCACATAAAAAAATCATCAAACAAAACCCTTCATATTGGGGGGCTATGCCCCTCACATCCCCAACGTGGGTGGCTGTGCCCCCCACACCCCCTAACTAAATATACCAACTCCAAGATCGCACTACAGTGGGGAAGAGAGTAAATCCCAGAAGATGGTTGACTGGCTATTTTCGCAGGGAAAGGTTTTGCTGAAATGAACATTCACTATTTAGTGTTTTTGCTTATTAGTGTTCAACTAATAAGCATTCACTAAAAAGGACCTTCAACTATATCAAATAGACCTGTCAAAAACATGTCATGCAATGCATTCTTTAAATTTCCTATTGGTTTTACCAAAAAAAAAGACAAAGCTTACAATGCACTCATGTCCAGCTTTAGGCATAGGTGAACTAGGCAGCTGCCTAAGGTACCACCTGGCCAGAGGCACGTTTCAAACTTACTTGTTGTTCTTATACATTTGTTTATTTATTTGCCTGTAAAGCACTGCATAGCCCTGAATTTTCAGGCTTTCTGCTCAGATCCACTTGTTTTGTACACAACCAATCAGACAGCCCTTTCACAGAGCCAAAAGGCTCTTTGATTGATTATCTAGATTGTGGATAGAAATGAGCAGAAAACTCACAAACTTTGAAGAATGGAATTGTAATGGCCATGATGAGGACTGAAACAGCACTGTATCCCGCTATACCACTTGCAAGGGAATGCTGTTTGTTTGGGTAGAACACTCTGGCTATTTTGTTTTTACCTTTGCAGGTAGACAGATAAGTGGATAACTTTGCAGGAGTACTTTATATTTGCATGAACCAAGTTATATGGTGAGTGGCTACTGTCTGTGTGATACAGAACATTTTTTCTAGTCAGACATCTGAGGTGTGTGTATACAGTCAACAAAATCCTTGTGCAGGTGTTTTCTGTAGATGAAAGTGGAGCTCAGGTATGCTGACATTTACTTGTATTTACACATAGCTCACAACTGTTACTAATTGTTGTGCTTTATTTTTTTCTCCAAAGCAGATGACTATTGACTTCTCCTTGGTGCCTCTCCTCAATTTCCAGATCTACCTAGTTCTCCATCCTCCCCTGAACTGACTCCTTTAGCTTGGGGAAATTGGGAACATTGAGGCATCATGGTGCAGCATGGTACTGCTGCCTATGGATTTTTTTTCTTTTCCAACTCCTTGTGCTCATCAGTGGTGCTCCAAGGGTAAGACATGCAGTGAGCATCAGCATTCCAGGCCCATCATATCTACAGTGATATTAATGTCAACATGATGCTGTGTCTACCCCCATGCAGCAATATGCACTGTTGTCTCTCAGGTCTCCACCCAAGAGATTAACATGTCTGTTTGCCTTGTGCATGCTCTTTCTAGGATGGGCATACCTGTCCTCCATGTCTGCACTATCAAATACCAGATCTGAGAATCAAACTCGCATCACCTAGGCTGCAGTCAAGTTTCTATCCTTCTATACCACTTGCACATTTATAATTGTCCCTGATTTTTGAAGAACATTACTCAATTCACTTCATATTTTTCCCATATTTCATACTTCTTATTGTCTTATTGTTCAGAAAATGCACGTTGATTTAAAACATGTTTTCCTATTAATTTTTAAAGTGAATTCAAGTGATATTTAGAAATTGTCCCTGATTTTGGGTCTTTGTTTCCATTATTATTGCTTGTTTGTTTTTTGCCCCTGATTCTTGAACAAAAAAGATGAGAGCTTTTAACAGTTATTACTTTGGATTTACATGACTAATATGTACCTGAGTAAAACTGGCTTAACTGTGTTTGCGTGAAACAGAGAAGTAAATTATTGTGGCCATATTTTTAATTAAAAGTCAGACATCTGAGGTGCACACTGCTGTCACTTGCTGGCTTTGTAGAACTAATATGCATGTGTGTGAAACAAACCTGAAATACATCACTGTTGTCATGTTTTATCATAATCAGACAGCTGAGGTGTATGTACTCAATAAAAGTGTCTATAACTGCTGAGTACCAGCAGTTGTCTCTTGGTGAAAGTGACTGACCCTGTACTTGTTTGCCCAAGTCAAGCAATCATTACTCTGGCTTTGCAGAATTATTGAACATTTATGCATTTTTGTGAAAAAAATTAACTTTGGCCATTACATTCTCATAATCAAAATATGAGTTGTGTATAGTCGACAAAAGTGGCTATAATTGCTAGATATAATGGGGGCTATCCATGAAGAAAAATAACCAATGTTACTGTCATGATTAAGTTAAACAGTCACTAATGTGGATTGTAAGACTAGTGTGAATTTGTGTAAAACAAATCAGAATGCTTTGTTGTGGCCTTTTTTCAGACGAAAAACTGACGTGAGGTGTATGAAGGCAAATTATAATGTGATTGTATTTGATGGGTATGGAGGCTATCTGAGCACAAAAGTAACATAACCCTGTTTTCTTTTTTTAATTAAAATTACAGTCTGAACTGGCCTGGTAGGAACAGTATCACATAATGTATTTACTAAAAACCAGTGTAAAATGATTACTGATATGTGTTAGTTATTCATGTTAGTGGAGGGGAGTGCTGCATTGTATTTAAGAGTAGAGAGTTGGCCATAATTTCTGTCACTTTCTTTCACAGTAAGATATCATTATTGCACACAATAAGTGCCTGACTTTGATGGTCTGGGATGGTTGTGCAAAAGCAACTATTAGTACAGTGGTGCAACAAGTGTTATTACCACATCACAGTGTTTGGGTCAAAGGTTGAGTTCTTGAGTGGGATTCCTTTTTTTGTAATTCCTTTTTTTTGTGAAGTCTGAATGCCTCCTATCTCTATCTGGTTTGTATCCAGGTGCTGTAGTTGCCTCCACAACTCAAAGATATGCCATGTGGTGAAGTGGTACTCCTCCAATTTGCCTGCAGGCAAGTATGCAGTGTGTGTGTGTGTGTGTGTGTGTGTGTGTGTGTGTGTGTGTGTGTGTGTGTGTGTGTGTGTGTGTGTGTGTGTGTGTGTGTGTGTGTGTGTGTGTGTGTGTGTGTGTATACACTTTCTGTGGATGTATGCATGCATCTTGAGATACACCTGGCTTATCAGGGTAATGTCAGTATGTTGGCATGTGTTTGAAAACATTTGGAAAAATATCACTAATTGTATCCATGCCATGCACGAAATGAATAAAACAACATTCTAACTTATTTCCCCTTCATCCCTACTTTAATGGCATAGACATGTAGACATACCTTTCAAACTCAGTTATATACATCAGTTTGCATTTTAACTAAGAAGGAGCCTACCCTTGGACAGAGTGTCCCTCTCTGCCAGGTCTTCACCCATCCTCTTACCAATACAGATCCTTCTCCCTTGTCCACGTCAAGTCACTACTGTCCCAAATAAACTCCTTTGTTGACATTCTGCTTGTTTATGCAGGTAACACATCTGGGGATGCCACCTCAAAACACCCACTCTTGATTCTTTCTGCCATCTCTCTGTCCCTGCTTACTATCACCTCAGCTACCTCTTTTGATGAAACACTGGTGTCCATGTGCACCACATCATTCATTCACTCCTCCTGTTGTACGCCGCCTTGATCACCTCCACCCATATCTTAATAAGTCTAACATCAAAAGACCAGCTTTACTGTAACTTCATTTTGCCCCTGTCTCTTTCTGCCAAGATTTTTAACCCCACCCCCACGATAACTGAGTCTACAGTCACTAAAACTCTCTTTGCTGTGCCCATATTGTTTGTGTTCACCTGCTTCACTTTATGCCTTATGTCACTAACCCTTCTTCCTGAAAGCTTTTTACCACCATTTGTACCACCCCAAATTATCCTTGTCAAACCTACCAACTGCCCCCTCCCTCACTGTGCTGTATTCCCTATTATACTCTTCTTACTCAGCACCTGAACTACTTGACTCTTCTTTCTTAATGCCTTCCTTCCTGCCTGTCTTCCTTCTGGCTGACTGACTGACATTCTCTGCCTGTCTTCCTCTGCTTCTTGTCCAAGCATTGCCTCCTGCAAGGCCTCCACTGTCTTTAACTCCACTTCATTAGTTGTAACCACTATCTGCCCTTGATCTTCACCTTGGCGTCCTTCCCATTGTGATCTACTGCCTATATGCCTCTCCACTTTTCTCCTTCACTACTTCCTTCATGCCTAATCCTCATGCCCCTACTTCCTTACTCCATCATCTTGTTTGCCACCCTACTTATCTGTACTCCAGTGAATACCTCTGTTCATGCCGTCATATTCCCTGCTTGTCCACTCCTACCTTTTCCTAAATGATTTTGTCTCCTGTCTTACTTCTGTCCCTTTCTCTCCAGTCTCACCCTGCCCTTTCTCACCCTATTCTCCAGCTCACTTTTATCACAGTGTACTATGTTGTTTACTTATGGCCTCAATTTTCTGTAACCCACACATTATTTGCCAACCCAAAGTTCAATGAAGCAATCCCCTGCCTCACCTCCGGAGAATGTTACACAATTCTGTTCCACACCTCCCCTGCAATGTGTACTGCTCCCTTTCTCCAGCTTTATTTCCTCATTTCTAAATTTAATTTATTAAATGTGTTCACATCATCATCAAACAACTTTACCTATTTGCTGCATGGAATTGGAGTGTCTCATCATCTGTTGCCATCTCTCTCTCAATTCAATACCACTTTCCTACTTTACGCAACAATCATTTCTGACTGTAGCAAGCCTTCTCTCATACAATCCATCCATCTCTTTTTTTGGATGCCTTTGTTTCTTCTTGCCCTTTTCATTTCTCTCCCAAATATTCTTCACCAGATCTTCTTTCTGCTTTCCTACATGTGTCCTGAACCACCGCAATCTGTTCTCCTTGACCTTCTCTGCAATTTGAGCTACTTTGGCTTCTGCTCTGATGTCCTCAGCTCTACTTCTTCTTCTTCTGTCTCACAATGTGCATCCTACCACCCATCTCAGGCACTTTTCTCCATCACATCTAGCTAATTCAACTGCTCTGTCTTCACTGCCAAGTTTTTGTACCACATACTACTGTTTTATACACCTTTCTTTTCAGCTTTTTTTATTCTTCTTTCACACACTGCTGCTGAAACTCTATGCCCATTGGCTACAGTTTCTCTAATTCTGTCTCTGACCTCCTAATTCAGACTTCCCTTCTCATCAACCACACCTCCTAGATACTTATTTCTTTTTATTTTTTATTTTACATTTGTTAACCGGGATGGTCTGACTGGACGAGGTCCATTTACAGCGGAGGCCTGGGCAGAAAAGCTCCATTTAATTAATATAGCGACTAGAGATAATTATACATAATATATAAAACAATCAAAGAACTTTGTATTTGAGCATAAGAGAACAGTGCACAAAGAAAAGCTTATCAACAATTTTTACCAGTAGACAATAAGTTAGTGATTCAAAAATATTCAGACAGAGATCAATAACAAACATTACTATATGTAAAGAGAATATGCTGTGGTAGCGTTGTCGCCTCACAGCAAGACGTTGTCCCGTTCGATTCTCAGCTAGAGCGTCTTCTGTGGAGACATGTGTGAATGGGCGTACCTTCGTTGAAGGTTGTGCGTTAGGGCCGGCAACTCAGCACGTAAAAATCAACTGCCAATCAATAGCGGACCGGAGTTCTGCTGTGGCGACCCCTAACCGGGAAAAGCCAAATGACACAACAACAACTTCCATGTTTTCTGATGGCCTAATATAATGTTAAGTTACTTTTGTGCTCAGATAGCCTCCATACCCATCAAATACAATCTACATTATAATCTGCCTTCATACACCTCACATGTCAGTTTTTCATTGGAAGTAATGGGGAAGATGTAGGTAGTGTTTATTAGTCTTATGTGACACATGGACATAGCCAGGAACTAATAAGATGAGCCTTAAGGGTGTGTTTGAATTGTTTGGTGTTTGATGCTGAAGTCACTGAGGGAGGAAGATTGTTCCAAGTTTTTGCTATACTGTGAGAAAATAGAGCTTTACCTGCTGTGTTATTAGCTGTGGAGATAGAGAGGAGTGATTTGTTGGCAGAGCGGAGTGATCAGTTTGGTATGTAGTTACTTATTAGTTCCTTAAGGGCTGAAGTTCTGTCAGGACATTTTGGGATACTATAGGCTATGACTAGTTGGTGATAGGTTAATAACTGTGGAAGTTCAAGCCACTGAAGTTGCCTAAGAGGTATACAGTGGTGTGTTCTAAAGAGGGATTTTTTTTCAAACTTGGCAATGTTGTTATAACACGACTCAAGTTTGTCCTGATCAAGTTTTCTAACATAGGTGAGAATAGGCGCTGCATACATTAGTGTGGAAAGAAGGTGGGTTTGAGCTAGGGTAACCCAAGCTTGATCTGATAGAAAGTGTTTTTGCCTGTATAGGGACCCCATTTTTTGTGTACCTTTTTAATAGTATGAGAGATATGGATATCAAAGTGTAAGTTGTTATCTATTTCGACGCCCAGCAGATTGGTATGAAGAGAGGGTGAGATGACAGTTCAATTATTGGAGAGGATGGAGAAGGAGAGTGGAGTGGTTTTTGATTTGTTTGGGGTAAATAAAAGTAGTTTTGTTTTGTTGGGATTTAATATAAGTTGAATATTTGTGATCCACTTTTCCACTGAGCTAAAAGATTCTCGGCAAGATGTTGTAGGGTGATAAGAGTTGGGGTAGAGCAGATCAGGGTGGAGTCGTCTGCATACTGTATGAGTGAGGCCTGGAGGATAGAGGTAATGGGGGATTATTAGTAAAGATAGAGAAGAGGGGTGGGCCCAGTATGGAATCTTGAGGTACACCAATAGAAGTTGGGAGTAAAGATGATAAGACTCCTTGCCACTGGACAGCTTGTTGACGGTCTGATAGATAGTTTTTAAACCATGCAACAGTGTTAGGGGCAAAGGATAAAGAGGTAAGAGTATGTATTAGAATGGAGTGGGAAATCATGTCAAATGCCTTAGAGAGGTCCAGGAATATAGCAGATACAAGCCTGTTATTATTTCTATGTTGGTTAATCAGGTTTGTGAAAGAGAGACAGGCTGAGGTTGTGCTGTGGTGTGGGAGGAAACCATGTTGTGTAGTGGAAAAGAGATTGTTAGAGTCTAGGAAATGCATGACCTGGGAGTGTATGCATTTCTCAAGTATTTTTGATAAAGAGACAGAATGGCTATGGGGTGATAGTTAGAGAAGTCATAGGAATTACCACCCTTGTGAAGGGGAATAATGTAAGATATTTTCCATAGTTGAGGGATATGGGATTCCTGTATGGAGCGGTTGATTATGATTGAGACTGGGTAGGAAAGGGAGTCGGCAGCCAGTTTTAGGAAATGAGCAGGTATGCCATCTGCTGCAAGGGTAGTGGGTTTAAGCTATAAGAGGTATTTTTTAATGTGGAGGTTGGGACAGGTGAGAATGAAAAGGGAGGTGAGTTGTTCGGATGTGTTGGTGTGCATGAGTAGCTGTTTTTGGAAAGTTGAGTTGATAGTGATTTAATGGATTCAGTAAAGTGGAGATTAAATTGGGAGGTTATATCACTATCTGTTTTTGTAGTGGTGGAGGTGGGAGCTGGTGTAGAGGTTTTTCCAGGTTTTAATATGGACTTTATTGCATGCCAGAACTTTTGGGGGTTATTGGAGTGTTTGT
Source organism: Protopterus annectens (assembly GCF_019279795.1). Classification (NCBI taxonomy): domain Eukaryota; kingdom Metazoa; phylum Chordata; order Ceratodontiformes; family Protopteridae; genus Protopterus; species Protopterus annectens. Next base: position 1,220,419,851 of record NC_056726.1, read on the forward strand.
TTTGCATATCTTGGAAGTAGTTCTGTTTATTGAGCTTTGTTTGCATTTTGACTTGATTCCTAAGATGTTGATAGTTTTGTTTGGATAGACACATGTTATCTTTTTTACAAGCTTTACATGCCTTATTTCTGGTTTTTAATAGGGCCCTAGTGGACTTGGTAAGCCATGGAGCATAGGTTTGCTTAGCTCTAATTTTTCTTACTGGGGCAACTGAATCAAGGATGTTAATAAGAGTACTATTAAAATAGTCCACTGCTTGGTCTAGATCAAGGTTGCGTAGTGGTTCCCAGTTACATTTATTTAACATAGTGTTGAGTTCTAGAGGGTTGACATTGTGATAATTTCGGACTTGTCTATAGACTGTAGGATTTGGAATGTTGGTACGTCTCCATTGGAGGAAGGTAGGAAGATGATCGCTAAGTCCGTCTGGTAGATTACCTACTTGGTAATTATTTACAGGGTAGTTTACTAATGTTCAATCTAGTATAGATTCTTTATGGGATTTTTTGTCAACTCTAGTAGGTTCTTGAATGAGTTGGTAGAATCCATACAGGTTTATGTGGTAAGTGGGGTTTTTAGAGTTGCAGGCTAGCCAGTCAGTGTTTAGGTCACCTAATAAAATAGTCTCCTGTGGGAGATCATCTTGTGACCATTGTAGAATCTCCTCAATTATTGGAGCGTTATTACCTGAAGGGATACATGCACATAGGATACTGATGCTCTTTTTCTTATTTACCAGTAACACATAGCCTACAATCTCAGCAGTATTAAATTTTGGTAGCGGAGTTAGTAGAGGTTGGAGAGAGATAATATTTTTATAAACAAACTGCAACTCCCCCACCCTTTTTTCCTGTCCTATCCAGCTGTAGAATATTATATCCTGGAGGGAGGATTTCTTAGTTACTCTGTAAGGTTTTTGATGTCTGCTTGAATAACTCCTCTAGATGTATATCACATTCCCCCTTCTTTTTCCTACCTCTCATTTATCCTCATCATACTGTACTGATTAGAATGCTTTTGAATTGTGAGCTTAAATGTTTTATGTTTTTACTCTGTACAATCTTTTTGTATTTTTATATTTGTATGCACCTAATTTTTGTCTGTATTGGAGCTTTTCTCCCCAGGACTCCATTGAAAACGGGTTCTTTTGGCCCAATGGACTATCCTGGTAAATCAACTGCAAATAAATAAATAAATAAAAATAAATTAGGTTTTAGCCAGGTTTCTGTTATGATAAGAATGTCAGGGGAGTAGTGGGTTATGAATGCTTGTAAGTGAGGAAGTTTGTTTGATATACTATGAGAGTTAAGGTTTATGATGAGAAGATCTGCAGTGTGTTTGTTTGGGGGTATGGTGCTGTTTGGTCCTGGGTTTGGATGGATATCCCCAGATGTAAGGAGGTATTTCTTTAGTAAAAGTTGGAGTCTGATAGTTTGTTAAAGATCTATGTGGAGTTTACATGATGTTTCTGTATTGTAGGATAGTGGGATGTACTTGTTACGTAAAAATAGTATGTGTTGTCACTAAATATAGATGGGGCTATAGGAAAAGTTATGTGTGTAATAGCAGGTGTGAAGGTATGCATTGTATGGTGGGTAGTGTGTGGTAGAGGTCTGTATGTGTGTAAGGATGTAATGTAGGTTAGGGTTATGAGGGTTAATAGGAGAGATGAAAGTAAGGCCTGCATAGTTTGGGTTTTGTTGTATGTGGATGCAAATGGTGTTGTATAGGTGGTAGTGAATTAAGGGGTGTGGTTTGGGAGGTTAGTGTTGATTGGCTGTAGGGAGTGGTCAGGTTATATGGGGTTAGAATAAATGTAGAGGTAGTGGGGGCAGGTGAGAAATGGGGGCAGGGTAGGGGAGCGGAGTGAGCCAAGCATAATGAGGCTAATGGAGCAGGGCTCAGCCACCACGAGACTACAGAGCTTACAGAGACAATCAGTGAGCTCTAATCAGGGAGAGCAGAAAAAAACGGCCAAAAGTGGGGTGAGTTCTGTATAACTGCTTCCCTTTAACTATTCAATAGAGCTTGGCATATGTATTACCGGGGGGGGGGGCTTAATCCAGTATTACTAGTGCTGCGAGCTCCCAAGCGGACCACTACACTACTACATACATTTAAATTACAACAAAGTAACAGATAATAACCTTGTTGCTATCTTTGGAATTCTCAGAGTTTTAAGAATGTTGACTGCAGGAGGTTAGATTTAAATGCACAGCAGTCCCTTTTGGTCCCGAGACGTTCGTGGGGGTGGGTTCAGTTAGGTGGGTAGATTAGGTGTATATACCTTGTTGCCATCTTTGGAATTCTCAGAGTTTTAAGAATGTTGACTGCAGGAGGTTAGATTTAAATGCACAGCAGTTCCTTTTGGTCCCAAGCTGTTTGTGGGGGTGGGGTTTAGTTAGGTGGGTGGATTAGGTGTATATACCTCTGCAGAAGAGGCTCCACATGCACTAGCAACTAGGATGGACAGCAAAGTAAGAAATGGTGTGAGGTAGGGGGTTTAAAAAACCTCGTTTCCGTTTATCAGGAGAAGCTATAGTATAAGCAAACTGATTGGAGAAAGTTGTCTCCACGTGGCTTCACTCAGCCACCATGAGACTACAGAGCTTACAGAGGCAATCAATGAGCTCTAATCAGGGAGAGCAGGAAAAAACTTGAAGCAGTTAACCTATTCCACCATATTCTCTTCTATGTCAGTTTTCAGTTTCTTCTGATTTTTCCCATTTGGTGCTGTAACAACTGTCTTGTCAGTATCATTTTCATCTTGTGTACCTTCAGTTTTGCATTTCATGCCCCGATTCTTTGCAGAAGTTCATGTTCAGAGTCTGCTTGTAATAACACACCATCTGCATACAGCAGCTTTATTGATCTATCTCTCTCCGATCCAACCTGTTTGCTAATGTAGTCCATCACTGGTATGAACAGCAGTGGGCTGATGGATGGGAAATGGGAAATTAACCCCGGGGAAAATCACACAATTCTCAGGGTAGGGAAATATACTGTTTCCTCATTATTGTGCAATCTTACAATTAGTAAATCTAATTAGCAGGAGGGTATGGGGGTGCAGGGGGTTTTAATCTAGTTTTTGTTGTAAATATTTGCAAGCCCCAAGATTCCAGATCAGTGCCAGCATACTAGCATGCTGACATTTGCAAAGCTCATCTTTCAATGTCAACTTAGCAAACATTGAGATGAGTGTTTCAGTCAGTATAAAAAAAAATAGTATATATATATATATATATATATATATATATATATATATATATATATAAATATAAATATATATCAACACACATACACACATGTATGCACATGCATACATGTACAGATAGATGGAAAACAGTTCAAGACAGACAGGGTGTTGACAATGGTATAATGATTATCTGCCAAGTCTCTATGGGGTAAACTTGCTTAATTTGCAGATTTCTACCTTCCAGATAAAGTAATGGCAAAAGTCATACAGAAGGTGACACTTAGATAAGGAATCACAGTCATCTAGGCACGTTTCAGTATGGTGTTTCAAAACTTTCACAAAAATAGCCAACACATTCATCTAAGGGAAAAGAACTGAAGAGTAAATAGAGCTCTTTATATCACAGAACATCAAATCCATGCAGGGAAATGACTGATGAGATCTAGACTCTAGACTGACATGAAAACAGATAAATTTATACTCCAATTTAGCATGGAATTTTACAGCTACATTTGTTGACAAGGGTTATCAGCATTTGCAATTTATTTTTCTTATTAATATGAAGGATTATCTGTAGCTCATCAAACTCTTAATTGAAAAAATGTCAGTATCTATTCATGTAAAAGAGGAGGCAAAAATATAAATCTAAACCCTTGAAACGTTAACTATTTTGACTTAGGCTTATCTTAGTTTGCAAATAATTCAGGAACCAACGTGTGGCTTTCTATCTGATTATTATAAATGCAGCTGTGATGGTTTAACTCCATTATTATTTTACATTTGATGTTGTACTTTATAGTGAAAATAACAATTGTAATCATTGTCCTGATTATATTTGCCTTTTCTCTTTTGATTCTTTGTCTGTTTTAACTCTGTTGTCTTTCTACTTGCTTTAACTTTTTTGACTTTGTACTGTTTTTCTAATATTAGCTTAACTTTGGGTATGTACTTAAATTCTGTACCTAGCTTGTGCCTGAAAGGATCTTCTGGTCAGTCCTCTTACTTGGCTAATAAACAAATACAAATGTACTACTTAAACTTAGAGAAGTTTTCACCATCATGCAATCTGCAGTGAGATAACAAATAAGCTCCAGAAGTCAACAAAGCATTTAAAGAAAGAGCGCATGATAATTATAACATGACCTTACATGCACAGTCATGTCTGGGAAAGCATGCACAGAACAGTGCTGACCAGAAATGAAAATAAGCAAACTCTAGATATACATAATGTAAGAGTGTATTCAATTTTATAAATAAATAAATATGCATTAAAGGTCACTTCAATAATCCTGCTGTAATCTGTTTCATGTTTGCAGCACCAACAGTTCAACTGTCAGGTCAAGTGTCAATGTATCTGTCACAACCATACCTCTCAACCTGGAAACATCAAAAATCTGGACAAAGCCCATGAAAAATAGGTACAAATCTATATGCTGATTAACCTAAAATTTGCATACATAATTATACAACCCTGCCCACTTCAATGGAATTGTGGGATACCAACTTTCAAATGCAAACTGAAGAACAGAACCAAAATATAGCACCAGAGTCCCCCTGCAGCAATTTCAATGCCCCATTACCTGGCTATTTCACCCCATTTACCATAAACACTAATGTGTGCAAACTGCTTTACTTCTACAATGATTATTTTGGATTATATTTTTACATTTTGCAGCACAACAATGCACAAACACTAATAGATATATGCTAAACAAAGCAATACTGTCTCACAATGAAAATAGACTTGGCATTAAAACTTCTCTGCCCTTGAAACTCACATTCATTGAAACAGCATTGAAACCCACACCCCATCCAAAGAAAATGCATCTGGCCAGTGGTGGATAAAGATTACCTTTGGACTGTTTTCAAATTAGAGGCCCCTTGCACACAAAACAAGAAACATAAATGTGTTCTTTGATACACCTTCCTGACTTTATTAAATTATATTCCTTGTATAATACAGCACATGTTAGACTTAAGTTAGAGCACATTTTAAATTTATTGTTTAAACATTTTTCCAGTAGGCAATGAAACAAAATGCATGAACCAATAATGACAAAACTGCCCTAATCAAAACATTTCCATGATAAAAGTCTACTTCTACACACACACACACACACACACACAATATATATATATATATATATATACATATATATATATATATATATATATGTGTGTGTGTGTGTGTGTGTGTGTGTGTGTGTAGAATGACAGTACTGTAAGCCATGAGCATCTTGCACAACTCCTTGCACTTATTTTCAATTGGGGGGGGGCAAAAGGTAAAAAACCAGGGACACATTTTAAACATTGTTGTATAATTTTGGAAAGTTGCTCGAATAAAATGTTGTGTTACCACCATGCATGTCATTGCCAAACTTGACCCCAGGACCCTGTCCACTACAGTCAGAGCAACATGCCACTAAGCCAAATCAGCAGGTTCCTGAAAGACAGGAAGACTGAAACTTAAATGGCTATCATTTAGTGAATTCAGTTCTCACTTCTCACTAGCTGTCAATCTCTTAGCACAAACAACCTGGACAAAGCCAATAATGGGGGAATACAGAATTCAGTTCTCACTTCTCACCATAGCTCTCAAGTCAACGTCTTAGCACAAAAAAACTGGACAAAGCCAATAATGGGGAATACAGCCCCAAAATAGGGACACATTTCAAATACTGATCTTATAAACTTAGAAAATTGCTAGAATAAAAGGTTTTGTGCTACCATTTATTTTATGTATTTATTTATTTTCCATTTGTTGACAGGGCTGGTCTAATGTCAATTTTCAGTAGAGGACCGGGGAGGAAAGCTCCAATATAGGCAATAGTATCATAGCATACAGTATATACAATAGAAGGAAGTTACATTACATTCTTTTAGATTAGACAAAACAAAATTGTGTAAGGGTTACCTGGAAAAACATTGGATAACATATAATAAAAAGATAAAGAATACCAAGAATTGTTATCTTAAATTAGAGGCCTGGTTACAGACATACAAATCTTATACTTACATACAGTACACATTCATTAGAGGCCTGGGAAGAAAAGCTCCAATATAGGCAATAGTATCTTAGAATACATTATATACAATAGAAGGAAGTTACATTACATTATTTTAGATTAGACAATAGGAGGTGAGTTCTTTTAGAGAAGTAAGTCATGAACCAGTGCAGAGAGGAAGTCTCTTATTCTTCTGAAGAATATGAAATCTGAAATTCAAATGCCAAAATCCTGAAAAACCACAGATTTAATGAGAAACAGAACAAAAATATGAAGTATAAATTCACAAGTGGTGGTGGCTAGGGACTTTAGCCTCTTTTTACCTGTACCCAAGGTACAGAGTTTGAGCTTTAGCATTTTCACACACACACTCACACACACACACACACACACACACACACACACACACACACACACACACACACACACACACACACACACACACACACACACACACACACACACACACACACACACACTCACCAGCAGTTGTTTGTTTCCCAAACAGCAACTCCATTTGTCCTCGCTAGCTAGCAGGAAAATAAACTCGCCTTGCAGATGCCCATTCTCATTAACTAGTAGGAAGTTAAACAGCAACTCCATAAACTCTCCTTGCCGAACCCAGACCTCGTGCGCATTCAAATAGCCAGAAATGTCCCTTGAAGCTCAGTTCTGACAGACTGACAGAGCTGACGTCATCCCACACGTGATGATGTCAACTCAAAAATGCGAACAAAAAAATTTCAAAAACAAAGCTGGAAAAATAATCGGAAATGAAGGGGTGCCACTCGGGAATCGTGGCACCCCATTATTTGGACCCCAAAACTATTTTTAACGAGTAATTAGGTACGGTTTAGAGGTATGGTTACAACTTTTCTGGGGAACTTCATCATTACTTTTTGCAGACATGCTGCTAGGACAGAATTTAAGTTTTCTCTGAATTACCAAAACTGGAAGATGCCACAGTGCACTTGGTTATCCAGTTTGTTTTCTTGCTGGGATGCCTTATCTTCAGAATCTGCAGTTCTCACTATGTTCATAAGTTTTCACCAGCACATCAGGTTTTCTCCTACATGCCAAAGGCATGTCAGTATGTGAAACTGTATTTCTTTAAATTGCCCTTGGGCATATGTGCAATATGTACATTTGCCTGCATCCTGCAATAGACTGGAGTCCAATCCAGAACTGATTCTCTGCCTAAAGGTACTACAACAGACTACTATTTTCCATTATTACTGGCTAAGATAAAGCTAGTATTGGAAAATGAATAAAATATGATGCCAAACAACAGCATATTCTGACATTCATAAATTGCATATTTGGGATAAAACATGTTCATCAGGCCAAAAGCAATGCTGAAAATTTGTGCTTGACACTAAACTGTGTCTAGAATTAAAACTTCCTTTATTATAATCTTTTTAATCTTTTTAAATTTAGCACTTTGTAGCTAAGGTCTAGAACAGCTAAACTACACCATAATCATCACTGCAACTAATGCCAATAAATTAAAGAAGAAAAGTCATCTGTTTAGTAACTGTATTTGTTAAAAGTGCTTTTTACTATAGTATTTTATGTGTTGCTACCTTAACTGTATTATCGCTATACTGATACACTGATGGCATTCCTCTTAATGTTTACTTTTCTTTCTCTAACCCACTTAGCTTTTAAAAATCCTCCTGCATTATGACTGGTCAATAAGGACCCCCTTCCAATTAATCCTGCTATTTCAACTGCATCCCTAGGATACTTTCATCCTAAACTCAAAGTCCCTCCTGCCAAAGGATTCAAGGAAGTATGTTTTGATCTGACAATCAAACTGTTTACTGTATTGTTCTAATATTAGTCTGAATTCTCTAGTGTCTATATAAGACTCTATCCTGAACCAGGAGCCCAGCAGCCAGACCCTGCTCTCCCCTATGTAGTAACTCCTCTCTTCCTTTGTAACTAAGAACTGAGCTATCTCTTCTTGCCCTTCTCTACCCTACCAACTCACTTAAATCCACCTTCTGACCTCTAGGTGACACCCTTCACTTGCTTGTGTTATATCCCTTACTCCCCTCTCCAGTATCAAAACCCTCTCTACTGTTTAATTTTATTTTCCCCTTTCCCCCCTCCTATCTGTATCTGACTGTCTTGTGCTTACCCCTCTATTAGCTACTTTCCCCTCTCCCCTCACCACTATCCCCTGAAACCTAACTATTGTAGTAGTTTCCCCACTCACCTGGAATTCCTAGAGCTCCGCTACTATCTCTTGCTGCTGATTGTCTCTGTGATTCTCATCTTTTGCTTGCAACTGGTCCCCTCTTAAACTACTGCCTCTTGATGATGTTGTAGCTTACTTCAACTCCAAGTTCCTTTCTATTCTAGACTCTCATGCTCTCTTAAGATCTATTAGAATAAGATCAAAACCTGCTCCTTGGCTCTCAAAAGATACACAGCATAAAATTATCCTTAAAAACAAACTCTGGACCAAGTACCGTAAGACTAAAGATTCCACCGACCAACTAAACTTTAGACAAATCAGAAACTCCACCAAAAAAGCAGTACTTCTAGATAAAAAAAAACTACTACTGCCATTTACAACAAACTAACCAACATAATCCACAAAAGTTCTGGGCAGGAATAAATAACCTCTTAAAACCTGGCCACTCTGACACCCCTAGCCCCATAGGCACTTCCCAAAATAACACTAAACAAACCGCTGATGCCTTCAATACATTCTTTACTGAAACTGTCCAGTCTCTTGCTAATCAATTATCCCCCAATATCACCTCTCAGTCCACCTCCCCTAACACTTCTATTCCCACATTTCAACTGCAACCAGTACCTACATCACTTATCTATTCTCTTCTCCACAAACTTAAAGCCTCCTCTCCATCTGCTGACCTTCTGCCTGCTCAGTATCTAAAAACTGCAGCCAAACTACTAGCCTATCCCATTTCGATTCTGATTAATAGAACCATTGTTGAAGGCTATATTCCTTCTATCTGGAAAATTTCACATGTCATTCCCCTGCATAAAGGTGGAAATTCAACAGAACTCTCAAACTACCGACCCATAGCCCTACTCTCTCCCCTGGCTAAAATCATGGAAAAATGCATACAAAAACAACTTCTTAAACACCCATCGAATAACAACCTACTTGCTGACTGTCAACATGGCTTCCGGCCTTTCCACAACACTACTTCAGCCCTTCTTTCCTTTACTGACTGTATCAACAAAAATCGAAATAATAATATCCTTACTTCTGCTCTCTTTATTGACCTATCCAAAGCCTTCGATGTGGTCAATCACCAGATACTCTTAAATTTACTTAAAACATTCTCACTAGACTCAAAAGCTATTATGCGGTTCCACTCCTATCTTCATAACAGACAACAGGCAGTGCTCTGGCACAGTAACCTATCCAACCACCTGCCCATCACCCTCGGAGTACCACAAGGTTCTATACTTGGCCCCCTTCTGTTTTCTATTTTTATTAATGATCTTCATACCAGAATTTCCTCTGCAACCTGTATACAATATGCCGATGATTCTACTTTGATTTGTCCTGCTTCTTCCCCTTCCAAACTGCACTCTATCACCCAACAGACTTTCCAGACTGTTGAAACCTGGTTCTTAAAATGATGCTTAATCCTAAACCCAAATAAAACCAAACTGTTACTGTTCTCCCCCACCCGAAAATCCTCCACTCTCAACTTCTCTGTCTTGTCTAGTAATGGCACTATCATATCACCTGACCCCACTACCAGGCTTTTTGGAGTAGAGATAGACAATAACCTATGCTTTGACTATCACATCAACAACACCATAAAATTAGTTAACAGAATATTAGGCTCCCTGTATAGAATTAAAAAATTCCTCACCACTTACCAGAACTTCCATTGCCCATACCCATCTGATTTCTTCCCTCCTTTATGCCTCCCCTATTTATACATACCTGTCCAAATCTAACCTCTGTAAACTGGCTGTTGCCTATAACAGTATTGCCAGATTTGCCTCTGGCTCTACTTTTAGAGCCCACCACTGCATAAATTTAAAGCAATTAGGATGGCTTGAGCTGCAAAATCTGACCTTATATCACCAGCTCTCCTTAGCCCATAAAATCCTCTACAAACCTACCAACACCCCTACACTCACCTCCCTTATCACACCTTACTGCAACCTTAAAAGCCTACGTTCATCTAACAAACTTCTTATATCTACTTGCAAATCCAACAATTTGGCAGACAAATCCTTGTTCTCAAACACAATAGGCAAAGCCTGGAACTCTCTTCCTGACGACCTCACTGCTATCTCTTCTTTTCCCTGTTTCAAATCCCAACTCAGAACTCACCTCAAAACTCACTGGCTCTGCCCCTGCACTAACCCTGACTAGCTTTCGGTGTCCCACTAGTACTCTCTGTTCTCCTTCAAACAAATCTTACACTAAATCTTTTCTATTCTCATGCATTATTTGTATTCCCCTAGTCTGCATTTAATTTCTAATTGTTGCTTCTGTAAGAACATGCTAATGATAATATGATACTTATTTTATTTTTTTTCAATTTAACTACTAAATTTGTAAAGACTGATTTTAATGTCTGTATTTGGAGCTTTTCTCCCCGGGCCTCTGCTGAAAATGGACTTATATCCAGCTGGACCAGCCCGGTAAACAAATGTAAAATAAAATAAAATAAAAAATAACAATGTTGACAAAGTTGCTACTGTTGCTGCCTTTATAGATTCATAATCTAGGGACTGATTTCGGCTTGTGCCACTGTCTGTGTGGAATTTTTATGCAGAGCGCATGCCTGAGTAAGTTTCCTCTGGATACTCCAGTTTTGTCTCACCTCAAGAAACCTACTGCCTAGGTTGGCTGGCTACTCTGAACAGTCCCAGGGCTCATGTAAGAGGTAACATTTTAAGGACTAGCATTCTTTCCAAAGCAGTTCATGCCTTCTGACTGAAGTTTTCAGGAAAGACCATGCATCACTGTGACCATGAAACAGAACAAGCAGTAAATAATGCAGGGCTAGCCCTGGGCAGTATAAACATTGTCCCTAGATGATTGTCACTGTTGATGTAATACTGCAACCTCATATGCAGAAATGGGAAAAGGGGTTATGGAGGGATGGCTGGATGTATGGATGGATGGATAACTGATGAAATGAAAATCAGACACTATTCTAGAGTCATTTTTTAGCTAAAATGACAGTACAGACTACCTTATGAATATGAGACATATGGTCACATACATAGCAACATGACCACATAATAAGCAGTAGTAATTGGTATACAAAGTGAAAATATAGGCAAAAAACGGATCTAGCCAATTTGCTACAATTCTTTATTTATTTGACTGTTTGCCAATTTAAATGGATTGATCCAAGAATTTATTCAACCTCACAAGACAAAATGCTTACAGCTGATAAAATATTTAAAGTGGTTATACAAGTACAAGTGAAACAGATTATATACAGTTAATCTAAAACAACAGAACAGGTAGCCAAGTAACTTGGTCTGACTGATGTTATTACACTAGAAGGATTTGCTAAGTTGTACACTGAAGGCAGGAGGTTGGTTGTTCTCTTGTGTGTGTGTGGGGTGTATCAGTAGAACATGCTGCTAAGAGAATTATCTTTCTAACTTCATTTTTGTCAACACCTCCTGCCAAATGAGTTCCGTGATAAAGGCAAAGATAATCAGAATATCCTGGTCCAACTGATCCTTTAACTATTTTTTAATTAGATAAATATACCAGGCTAAAGAGCCTCTTATGATGCGCTTTTTCAGGCTAAATTACAGATTACGCATTATGCAAACAGAGTCCGACAGCTCATAGTCTTAATTTACATTGGTAAACAGTTATTCCCAAAAACTCCTGCAGTAACGCTAAGCTTTCTCATATAAAGCTTGGCATTCTGAACCACCATAATGCTGCCTGACACATGCTGTAGACATGAAAAAAAAAACAGTCTGAGCTGGGATACAACCATTTAAACATAAATACTAATTTTCACCCTTCTTTGTGTCAAATACTTTCGGCTGCATAATATCCAGCGAAGCACTGAGAACATCATTTGCTGCTATAAGGAAATGTTCCTTGGCACTTGCTGCGATACAAAGATTTAATAATTTTATGGAAGAAAAGACAACATTAAGACATAACTTACTAATTTTCACTGCTTAAAATATCTGAGTCGGGAATGGGAAGATGGATTTGAAGCAATGACCAAAAAAAGCACACCTTATAAAAAAAAAATCTATTTGTGGTTGTCCTAAGCTTCCCAGGCCAAGGACAGCTACAACGCATTCTTAAACTATATCTGCAACCTCAAAGGCAATACACAATTGTATGCAGAGCTCATTGTAAATGGAGCCACCTATACTAAAAGAAGAAGATACAGCAAAACTCCTGGCTGAGAAATTCTGCTCCAACTTTACCGCTCTGTCTCCCTCAACCTTCCCTCAGGAAATAACATCAAATATAAATCCCCCTACTATCACTAGGGAACATGTCCTTAGTGTTCTCTCTAAGACCAAGAACACTACATCAATGGGCCCAGACAATCTCCCAGGATACCTTCTAAATAGAAAGAAACATGACCTATCAGGGCCTCTGGAATTACTATTTAACTGTAGCCTCCAAACAGGCTTTGTGCCTCATGAATGGAGAAAGGCAACAGTCATCCCTCTGCTCAAAGGTGCTATCTACAGACACAATACCCCACTCAGGCATTGTTGACAAACTCAAGAGATTAGGTACAAACCTGCATGGCACCAGGTAGATAGCCAACAGGCTCATAGACAAGACTCAGGAAGTTAGAATTGGGGAGTCCACCTCTACAAAGAGGCCAGTCAAAAGTGGAGTCCCTCAGGGATCAGTCTTTGGATTGCTCCTTTTTGGCATTTACTTCTCAGAAGTCAAGGCCAATGTCAGTGGTCTCTGGCTGACTAAATTTGCAGATGATTGCAAATTACGAGCTGTCATTGAAACTCACACTGACACAAATCAGGAGGGGGACACAGACAAACAGCTGGTGCCAAAGCCATGGACTAAAACTAAATGCCACAAAATGCATAACAGTATCCTTCAGGAAGTCATCCATCCCTAGTAACTATCATATTGACAACACACCCCTTAGAGTTGATCCAGTAGTCAGGGACTTAGGGACACACATTGATAGTAATTGCGCCTTTGACCATCACATGTCTACAGTGGTGAAGAAATCATTCTATGCTGTGCAACTTATAAACAAAGGTATAGCATCTAAGTCCAAGGAAGTCATTGTTCCACTGTATTCAGCATTCATCAGACCTATCATTGAGTACAATGCCCCCTTTGGTATGCACCTAACCAGGCATATCCAACAATTGGAACATCCACAAAGTTTCCTCACTAAAAGAATAAAGGGTGTAAGTAAAGTGTCCTATACAGATCACCTCAAGAACCTACCCCTGTATTCTGTCTCCTACAGGCTTTTGAGGGGAGATCCAAGCCTGGCATACAGGGCATTGCCAGACCCCACTCTGATGGAACTCCTGCATATGCACAAAACAAACAGCACCAGAATGACCTGTTATAAAGACTTAAACCTTGTCTGTGATATAAATAGGACCTGCCGGAGAGATAGGTATGTATCCCAGAGACTATACCATCTAAGGAACAGGCTCCTCACTCATGTGAAGCAGAGTTCCTCCCTAACCCAATTCAAGTGCAACTTGGACAACTGGATGAGAAAGTGGAAATTCATCCCTGGTTTTGCACCTATGTCTCTAATGGACACAGGTAACCAGTAAATGATTTATCTCCCAGGCCCATGCTTACACTTATCAAGGGCATAGCCGGCCTTAGGCATAGGCCACCTAGGCAGCCGCCTAGGACGCCGCTCTATTAGGGGCGCTTTTCCAGTATTTATATGTTGTAGGTAGACCAGGATGCGGCACCGGGTGGTGTGGTCGGGGGTGCTGTGGAGCCCTTTTGCCTAAGGCACCAGTTGACCTAAGGCCACTCCTGATCAAGGGTATCACAACTTGTCAGAGAACTGGGATGCATGGCTATGCTTAAAAAGGCCCTTATGCCCTTGTGGTCATTAGCCTAGTAAACACCTATGAACCCATAAATCAGTGCAGTCTTTTATAAGTGCACAGGACTTCGCCAAAGCTATGTAATATCAAAGGCCAGACAGAAAATTAGGACTGTAGTCACAAAGACCTAAAACTGACAGCTGTGAATTGGCTGTTTTACTATGTAACTGTGAACAACTTGGTTAATTTCCATGTGTTCTCAGAGCAAATGCATAAATAGCCCTCAGCTGTCTGCCTCATTCCTCACCTTCTTGTGTTCCCAGGTGACATGTACAAAGAATCATCAGCTCTCTGCCCTATTCTAATCTCCATACGTTCCCAGGGCACATGTATAAACAATACTAAGGTCTCTGCCCCATTCCTGATCTCCTCAACTCCTTGTGTTCCCAGAGCACCTATATAAAAAATCCTTAGCTGTCTGCCCCATTATTATCTCAATGTGTTCCCAGGGCACATGAACAAAGAATCCACATCTCTCTGCCCTATTCCTGTCTCCATGTGTCTCTGGGGCATATGTATAAAGAATCCTAAGGTCTCTGCCCCATTATGAAAGAAGACAGCCCCTGCAAGTACAGCAACTGCACAGCTCCAAAAACCATAGAGTGATAAGAGACACAGTGAAGCCAGCAGACTGTAACATTCGGTGATTATTCAAAAACTAGCTAAAAAGCATAGTACAAAAATAAAAAAGGAAACAAAACAGACCAGTTTTGGCTATAAATAATTACACAGCCTTCATCAGTGCAATAAAGAAACAAGACCCTTGTCTCCTTCTAAAGTACAACCACTAGGTGAGGCTTCTGGCTAATTGATTCATCAGCAATCCTTTCAGAAGAGGTAGGAATCTGGGATCATTTCTGAGTCACTATAAACATGGTTGGAAAACCAAGGCTGATTCCATCCAAACTACTCTTATGGGTGATTGTCTTACAGGTTTTTTCTCTTCTGGTCATTGTACTCACAGTAGAAAGGTTAGGAAAATGAGCCAGTTTACTAGTAAAAATACTGGTCAGGTATTTGATATTACATTCTTTGCAAATTGTCAGACTGACTGGGTGATTTATTTGGCCACATGTACCTGTTCTGTGTTTTACGTAGGACAAATGTCTAGACCACTCAAGTTTAGAATTTCTGAACACTATACTGATATGAGGCATAAGAAACTTACCAATGCATTACATAAGCACTCTCTGGTACACAATAATGCATTTTTCAGTTTTACTGTCATAGATAGAATTATTGGCAACAGGATAAATAAAGCAGGATGGCATCAAATGTTGAACAGTAAAGAAAGGAAATGGATTATTAAATTGGGGCGGGGTCTTTTGTCACCAGGACTTAATGAGTATCTCTAATTAGTATTGTTAATGAATCAATTAACCAGGAGCTTCACCTAGTGGTTGTACTTTAAAGGGAGACAAGGGTCTCATTTCTTTATTGCACTGATGAAGGCTATGTAATTCTTTATAGCCGAAACGGGTCTGTTTTGTTTCCTTTTTTATTTTTGTACTATGCTTTTTAGCTAGTTTTTGAATAAACACTGACTGCTACAGTCTGCTGGCTTCCCTGTGTCTCTTATCTCTGCCGCATTCCTCACCTTCTTATATTTCCCAGGTCACATGTATAAAGAATCCTGAGGTTGCTGACCATTCCTCCCTTCCTTGTATTTCAAGTGTATATAAAGAATGAATCCTCAGCTCTCTGTCCCTTTCCTCATCTTCTAGACTTCCCAGGGAATACACAGAAAGAGTCCCTTTCCCCACTAGGCAATTTTCCTTTCAAAGCAGTGATGACGGACCACAGTGAAATATGAGATGTAAGGTAGCCTGTCTAGGTAGCATTCATTTCATCAAGTAAATGGTCATCTAAGAATGGCACAGAAAGACATGTATGTATTAATTTGTTCCTTCATTCATTTCCTGATCTTATTCTTCTTTCAGCTTTTCCCAGTTAGGGGTCGCCACAGCAGATCACCTGTCCGCTCATGACTGGCAGTGGAGTTTTACGATGTCGAGTTACCAGCCTGGTGCCCAACCTTCCACAGAAGGCACACACATGCACGCACTCATGCCTAGGGCCAATTTAGAGTGTCCAGTCCACCTACAGCATGTATTTGGGATGTGGGAGGAAATCGGAGCACCCAGAGGAAACCCATGCAATCACAGGGAGAACATGCACACTCCACACAAAAGGCACCTCAGCTGAGGATCGAACCAGAGAACCTCTTGCTGTGAGGTGGCAACATTAACCGCTGCACTACCGTGGCCGCCCCCATCATTCATTCCCTGATACTCTCTTTATTTTGTTCAAGCTTGCTTGGGAGTGTAAGCCTTTTCAGTAAGCTACAAGTATAATGTAGGGAACCAGTCCTCAATAAAATGGCAGTCCGTTAGAGGATTTACAAGCACACGCATGAGTGTGAGCACACACCAACTGGCAATCTGAAGAATTACAGACATAATTTACTTATTTCATGTGTTGCAAATGTGAGAAGAAATTTGACAGTCTGGTGAAAAAGCTCAAGCGGACACAGGGATACCAGGCACACTCCACACAGATTACACCCTGGCTAGGAACCAAACTAGAAAATGAAACAGTGTAATTGATGCCAGATACAAAATGCTGAGGCTGATGGCTTGTAATCATCTCCATGAAACTTAACACAGTAAAGTAGCTCTTTAAGAAATGCAAACGTTACTTTAAAGCATACACACATTGCAGATTACTCCTTACCTTATTGTTTCTGTAATCATTTTATTCCATATATTTCTATATTTATGAATCGTTAATTATGCTAACAAAAGTTTTTTTTTTTATAATTCTCAGTTTAGTATGATCAGACTCCATTCTGTCTACTGTTAAGCAATTAACTGCAATAATAAAAGTATTCTGACCATCGCAAGTGTGCTGAATGGCATCTGTTCTCAGCTCTAGTACACAAATACACAGACAAACACTCAAGACGGAAGGCTGCCAGCCTAGCCAGATAGAATTTTATAGATTATTCTGTCATTTGTAAATATTAATGTAAGCCACAAGCTTGTCTTAAATGGAAAAATAGTGTTACATATGGAACTTAAAAAAAATGTAACAACATTGTACTCTACTATAAGGAAGCTAAGTCAAATATTTTATGACTGTCTTTGACCTTTAAAGTTGGCTCCAGCCTGTCTAGGTGAAGGAATTATTGCTATTGTTTTAAGGCCAGTTAACAGCCAGAATTTGCATGCATAAATGTCCTTTATGACTTTGCTTCCTGACCAGGTGTGAGCTTACTAAAAATGTAGTTTCTGTTAGCCTGGGAACCCAGGGAAGTGTGAAGAATGATGTAATGTGAACCAAGAATGTGATTTTTAAAAACAGAGAGAATCAGAGAGCATTAGGCATTTTTGTCTTGACCACCCAAATCAGCACTGCCTTTGCTCTATATGTAAGTTTATCTTAGACTTGTGTTTTCTCTTAGAAATAGCTAGAAACTAGAAATATTACACTGTGTTTTTCTGTGATGTCAGAACTGTACTACTGAATTATTTTAAGTATTTATCTGTGATCTCCGAACTCTTGACTAGCACTGTGTAGTAAAACGTATTGCCTTGTGTTTTTAATTATTATTAATT
>NC_056726.1:1220440238-1220535713 GCF_019279795.1 Protopterus annectens
TCCAGAAGGTCGCTATCCTTGGTGATAGGAGTTGTGAGTTTGTGCAAATGTTTATGGATTTGGGTTACGGAAAGGGCTAAGCAGTTGGATAGCTTTGTTGTTGTTGTTGTGCATGAATCTTATGTATGGTATGTGTCCTGTTGTCAACTGTAATGGTGCTTTCAGAGAAAGTATTTTTTTTGGAAGATAAGGTGCTGGATTGGGGTTGGGGCAGAGGCAAAGACAGAGATAGGATCAGCACTTATGATAAGGTGGAGCAGGGGTCAAAGCTAACCCTAACCCTATACCTGCTATTAACTCCTAAACTTGCACCTTATTTTCTGAAAAATAAAAAAATAAAAAAACTTTCCACGACAGTAAAACTATTTAGACAAATTATGTCTGAATATAGTGCCAACAATACCCCATTCCACAATGAGAATGTTATTAAATACCTTAGATCTTGGGCTGATAACGCCTTTACCTTTGACAATCGTGTAAAGACAGTAATCAGGAAGTACTTCTATTTAACACAGCCAATTGCCAAGTGAATATCATCCAGATCTAAAGAAGTCATTATCCCCTTATATTCAGCATTGATTAGGCCAATTACTGAATACAATGTCCCCTTTGGGATATACCTCACTAGGCATATCAAACAACTAGAAAGACCCCAGAGGTTCCTAAATAATAAGATCACTGGCTTAAACCCCTAAACGACCAGAAATGATTGGAAGCAATGTCTATTTATTTTGTATCCTTTAGACTTCTGAAAGGAGATATATGCCTTGTCTTCCATGCTATTATGATCCCAATGGTCCAGGATCTCTTGTATCTCCAAAAACCAAACAGTCACACTAATACCAGAACTAGGGATTTAAAAATTCATCAGCGAATAAATAAAACTTTGGAGTATGATAGGTTCATTACACAGTGCCTTCCCTGCTGCTGGTACTGACTTCCATGGCAAATGAAGCAGACTTTATCTTCTTCATGCATGACCTGGATGACTTCATGATCATTCACAAATTCACTTCTGGCTTCACTGCCATAGCCCTCCTTGAAAAAGGAGGTACAGTGTAAGTGTGGGTACTGGTGAAATGTAAATGATCATAAAACTCAGTTTTCTTGTACCCCTATGATTCTTTGATAGTTTTGTTAGATTTTTCAGTGTTTCATATTCTTATTTTTTTTTTAATTAAATGGATCACAAATGTGGAATATGGGTATTTTTTTTTTTTGTCGTTTTTATGTGTTCAGAAATTTTAATTGTCAGATTTAGTAAGTGTTGGTATTCTCCTTCGTCAGGATTACTACATATATATATATATATATATATATATATATATATATATATATATATATATATATATATATATATATATATATTAATCTGAGATTCTTAACATATGATCAAAACATGTTTCTTTAATCGAAGGTTTATCATACAGAAAGAGTTGTCAAGTCATGTTGGTGACACTCTAAAATCATGAAAAAGGGAAACAAAAAAACATAAGTAAATTAGACTGAACCATATAGCTGTTTACCACAGGTAAAACAAACAAGGTATTTACTGGTATGAAGCAAGAAATCCCACTAATCACCATAAAACCCATAGAAAACATAAAATAAACAATGAAATAATAAAACAAAACATTAAAAATTAAATAATTAAACATGAACATATCATCAAACAGAACCTCATATAGAATACTATTAAAAAGTGTAACCTTGTGGGAGGCTTAAACTTGCAATACAGCATATTATAGTAACATACACCAATGCTCTAGCAAGCAGCTGCCAAGGTCAGCTTATAATAAAGTTGTTCAGGTTTAGTGCTGTACAAGTTGAATAGTGCAGCCTTGTTAAGTTTTTATTTCAATGTTTCTCCTACTGGTGATTTTAGAGAGTCTCCAATGTGATTTGTTGATGCTCTCGGTAAGATTAATTTTTAATTAAAGTCACATGCTTTGACTGAAAGTTAGGAAGCTGTGCACATATCTGTTTATCTCTCTCTCTCTCTCTCTCTCTATATATATATATATATATATATATATATATACACATATATATTTTCCTCTTTTTTTACCTTCCATCCTTCCTAACTCCTTAAACTATCAGCCTCTTCTCTCCCTACATTTACTCCTTTAGCTATTATTCCCCACCTTATCCCTAGCCCTCCACATCAACTTTGTAAATTACACTAAGTAAGATAGGTTTATTATACTGTTAAAACAATATAAACTGCAATTACTAAAGAAACTGTGCTATTTTCTTATACTAATGTTCTCTTTGTCATTTTACTATTGTTCACATTGCAATATAACTTTGATTTGAGTAGTCTTACTGATCTGACTTCTCTTCAGTTTCTACTCCGAGGGTGAGTCTGAAATTGGTCCATGTGAATCAGCATTCCACCCAAAAAATAAACATACAATAAACAGTTGGTCTGTATTTAGTGTCTTTAATAAGACAGACAATAATTATAATATGGGTCTATACTGAATGTTTGAACATTCAAAATTCCGAATCTCACATGGTCGACACCATATGATCGGATTTTTGAATATTTGAACGGAGATCTCCATACAGCTCGGAATGGGAAGATTTCCCTTTTCTGCACTGTAGTGCGATCTCGGAGTTGGTATAATTAAAGAACGGGGGGGTGGGGGGTGCAGGGGGGCTTGCCCCCCTGCTTAGATCATTTAGGTAGGTGTTTTGCATAGTTTATTTATTTTTTATTAGATATTCAAACTTTTGCAAGTTCGATCATATGGTGTTGAACATATGGTAGTCGAGCATTCAAACGTTCAAGTATCTAATATAGACCGACACTATAATATTATGGTGGAAAGAAAGCATTTTGTGATTAAAGCAAAACATTTCACATTTTATCAGACATACTGTGGCTGAATCTGCTTCTGCACCAGTTCAGTAATAACTTACTTTTTTATCATGAACTTTAAGAAATTTTAACTTACGTGAGATGGGCTAATGGGAATTTGTACATTCCTCTAAGAAAGTAGATGTAATAATGTCACTGCTATACCAAATGCAAGAATCTGCAAGGACGTAAATTAAAATAAACTGTTCTCCATACAGATATTATGATAAAGGTAAAGAAAGTTGGTAAGCCATTTTGTCAGTCTGCAAATGATAAAGCCAATGGCACAGAAGACCACACATATGACATTAGCACTGCTGACAGAAATGTGCAATCAGAACTTTCTCAATAAGCAAACTCATTATTTAAAAAGAATCGCCATGAATTTTAACACTGTTTTTCTAGATTCCTCATTTCTATATATACTTATATATGTATATGTATACATATATATATATATATATATATATATATATATATATATATATATGTGTGTGTGTGTGTGTGTGTGTGTGTGTATTTATGTATTCAGAGAGAGAGAAAAAAACATTGATCCCAAAAAATGGATACTCAAAACCACAAAAAACATATTTAAACATATTTTATGCAGGTTAAGCTCACTACCCCTACACCCTCACAGGCCCTGCTACTTATAAATACCAACTCCAAGATCATACTTCAGTGGGAACAGGACTAAATCTCATTTCACACTGTACTGCATGGCAATGAACATGTCTTTCCCTCACCCAAGTATACAATCTATTCCTCACACAAACATCATGCCAGAGATTTAAAAAAACTGCTCTAATTAAACCCCTCCAAAGCAAGCCAGCCACAGGCTTTTTTCTTCAGTTTCATTATTACATGCTAGTAGCTAACCTACTGCGGTGGTGGTGCTGCGGTAGCGTTGTCGCCTCACAGTTAGATGTTGCCCGTTCGATTCTCAGAGCGTCTTCTGTGTAGCGACATGCGTGAATGGGTGTTCCTTCGTTGAAGGTTGTGCGTTAGGCCCAGCAAGCCAGTACGTAAAAATCTACTGCCAATCATTAGCGGACTGGAGTTCCGCTGTGGCGACCCCTAACTGGGAAAAGCCGAAAGACACAAACAATGCTAGTAACTAACCTATTCTACTTTCTGGCCATTTGATCTTATGAATAGAACCTGTATAGATATATATATATATATATATATATATATATATATATATATACATATACATACATAAAATATACATACATATATATATATATATATATGTTCAGAGAGAAACAATTTAAAAAAAATTACTTAGACATGCACATAAGTGCGCAGAAATACACACATACACACACACATATGCATGCACAGATAAAAAATATTAATCTCATATACATTTTGACAAATACATCTTTATACTGTCAGGTACATTTATCTAGTTCTGAATTATTATTGCTATATAAACTGAACCCTCTCCTCATAAGTCAGTTTTTAGCATCACTGCAAAATCCCACACTGACATCTAACATGGATAAAGTTTTGGATACTCAAGACACATTACTGCTACTTTACTCCACTGTGCTGTCCACTCCTACCATCTGTCACTCCTGAAAAGGAAAATGAATCCTAATTCCCGGTCTCCATCCTAGTTCTAAAATGTTCAGTTCCTTAAGGATTATCTTGCAGTGAAGTCTCTAGTCTCCAACAGTGTATATGCAGGTTTTCCAGAGTCGTGCAGTTTTATTCTAGCCATGTTTATATAGATTGCCATTATTTCTTTACAAAGTTAACTACTCCCTCACAATTTATACAGAGTTAACACAAATTAGTGGTGAAATATTCCCTGCTCATACAAGCTTGAGTGCAGCCTGAAGTCTCCTATTAGTATTTTGTCTTCTCTACCACACTGAAAATCATGCATTAATTTAAATTTCGTGACAACTCTACTCACCCTGTTTGTCACAGGTACAGTTCAGAATACATTCTGTAAGTGAAGCGGCCCTTCCCCCAGCAGACTAACTCCGATTATTATGACCTCTGTTCAGTGTCACAGTCTCATTTTTCAAGCCCTGCCTCCCACTTCAGTGTTACATTCCTGAAAGAATGCCGCTGTTTTTTGTAAACACATAATCTCTATGTCCCCGCTCCCCAAATAAAAAATCTCATTTTACCTGCTTTGCAGAAAAAGAGATGGAAACAGTGCCCAGATGAAAGCTTTCCTGAAGGGATACTAGCTGAAAAGATCAGTTCCTACTGTAGAAAGCTGTTCCCTCCCCTCCCCCTTCTGCCAGCTGCTCACAATCAAGAGGCTTTTTAAAAATGTAAACTCATGGATCTATGGATGTTGCTGTTTCTGCAAAATCCTACAAAATCTTTTTATGTGATTTTTTTAATGTAGTTTCTGTTGTTTATTGAATCTTGGTTTACAGAATAAAATAAATTAAAATGCCTGTTTGGGGAGGCATTGAAAATGGACTGAGTAAGTGATTTTATGTATGCATTACAAAGTTGAAAATGCTAGAATCAAACCAGTAGTTGATGACTAGATGTATGTACCCTATTTGTACTTCATGATCTTGGACAGTAAGCTGTTCTGCTATCCTTACTGACCGACAGGCTTTTCCTTTACTATTAGTCGCACAAGAAGTGCGTCTGGTCTTAGACTGAAATTGGTCTGGTTGTGATCAGGAATCTTCCCCAGTCAACAAATTCAAAATAAATTAATAAAAAGAAGGTTAAGGAGTATAATAATTTGCTCCCTCTGTGGACAAGATAAAAGGGTTTGATACTGGAAGGAGGATGGGTGATTCCCAACAGGCTGATCAGCTATTTAAAAACATTCTAGTATCTAAAGCATGGTGCATAAGCTATTATTCAAGCACAAAGAATTTTCTTAAAAAAAAAAAAAAAAAAGAAAAGTACAGTTTTGTACCTACCATAAATGTAGATGTTCGAGGATCTCCATTGCTGCAGTCCTGACATAAGGGTATTCCGCTGCCCACCATCGGCCCGAATACCAAAGGGCTAGAACCGGCGTCGGTCATCGGCGCTCGAGACTGACATCAGTACGTGCCAGTACAAATGCGCATGACCGACGCCATAACCTCAGTCTTTCTTGCCTCAGACGTCAGAATGCAAAAAAAAACCACCACCCAAACCTCAACCTAAAAAGAAAAAGGGGGAAGGAGGGTTGGACTGCAGCAATGGAGATCCTCGAACATCTACATTTATGGTAGGTACAAAACTGTACTATGTTCTCTCCCATTGCTGCAGTCCTGACATAAGGGTAGAATCCCAGAGCAACGGAAAAGGGAGGCTGGTCAACTAAATAGCAGTAGGAGCTGCTGACATGCCCTGTAAGATTGCAGTGGCAAACCCAGCCCTAGACCTAGAATAAAGAGGTAAATGATAATGCTTTGTAAAGGTATGTACAGAACTCCAAGTAGCTGCTTCTAGAATGTCTTCAGTAGCTACCCCTCTCAAAAAAGCAGTAGAAGTGGCCGTAGCCCTAGTAGAATGAGGCCTGATCCCAACTGGAACATCCTCACCATGATGAGAGTAGCAAAAAGCAATACAATGGCTAATCCACTTGGAAATAGTTTGTTTCGAGACAGCTTTCCCTCGTGAAGTCAAAGCAAAAGAAACAAATAATTGTTGAGAACTCCTGAACTCTTTGGTTCTGCTCAAATAATACCTCAACTGCCTATGTACATCCAAAGAATGCAAAACTTTTTCCCCGTCATTTTGGGGGTTAGCATAAAAAGTAGGCAAATGTATAGACTGGTTCAATGCCACATTAGAAATCACTTTAGGCAGAAAAGTAGGATTAAGGAAACCCTGTCATTGTGAAAAATCAGAAAAGGTTCCACTGCCATGAGGGCCTGTAATTCAGATACCCTTCTAGCAGAAGTAATAGCCAACAAAAAAGCAGTCTTCCAAGACAAGAACTGCAATTCAGCTGTAGCTGCAGGTTCAAAAGGAGGCAGAGTCAGCTTTTCCAAAACAAAATTAAGATCCCAGGTAGGAGTAGGAGCTCTCCGGGGGTCTGATATTCTTTGCCCCTCTAAGAAACTGTTTAACCAATGGATGTGAAAATAAAGGAGGGTCACAATCATAGTGAGCAGAAATAGCTGCAGCATGCACTTTTACAGAAGAGAAGGACAAACCCTTGTCCAATAAAACAGTCAAATATTGCAATGTACAACTCAAATTAGGCAATTCGACATCAAAGCCTTTAGCTGAACTCCAAAGAAAAAATCTCTTCCATTTACCAGCATAAACTTTTCGAGTACTAGGATGCCTGGCTTCCAAAATAACATCCAAAACTTGTTGAGGGAGCTGAAGGTCCTCCTTCTCTAAAACAGAATGCCAGGCTGTCAGGCGCAGGGAGTGCACCCTGACATTGAGAAAATGATTGTTCTCCTGAGACAATAAATGAGGAATCTGTGGCAATGGCCAAGGTGGTACATGAATCAAGCTCCTCAACAGAGGGTACCAATGCTGACGAGGCCAATCCGGTGCTATAAGGATCATGCAAGGCTTGTCCCTCCTGACTTTCAACAGCACCTGTGGAAGAAGAGGCAAAGGAGGAAAAGCATACACGTGAAGGTTGCTCCAACTGAAGGATAGTGCATCTATTTTCCAGGCTTTCGGATGAAATAGCGTTGTGCAAAACAGTGGCAGTTGGAAATTCAGAGGAGAAGCAAACAGATCTATGTCCGGAGTTCCCCAAGCCATTGTCAACCGAAGAAATACCTGAGGGTCCAATTTCCATTCGTGAGGATACACAATCTGTCTGCTCAGAACATCTGCTAAAGAATTTTGTGCTCCTGGCAGAAACTGTGCTCGAAGAGTGATGTGCAGATTCAAAGCAGTTTCCCACAACAGCATTGCTTGTCTGCAAAGAGGGTAAGAATGAGTTCCCTTGCTTGTTGATGTACCACATGACCGTCGTGTTGTCTGTTCGAATCAACACCAGTCCTGGTTGAAGTAGGCTTTGAATCCCTCCAAGGCAAATTGAACTGCCAGCATCTCTTTCATGTTGATATGCAAGTGAAGTAGCTCTGGGGCCCAAAGGTCTTGAATCCATTTTCCTCTGAAATGAGCTCCCCAGGCTGACTCGTCTGTCGTTAATATCTGACTTGCCTCTGGTTGGGTCACAGAGAGCCCCTTGTTTAGGTGACATTCCTGAGCCCACCACAGAAATTCTCTCTGAATGCAAGGTAGGATCCGAATGACAGTGTCCAAATCGTGGCAGTGTTGAGTCCAAACGTTCTTGAGATACCATTGTAGCTTCCTCATATGCAGTTTGGCATTGGGAAGTACTAGAATGCAAGATGCCATGAACCCCAAGGCTTGAAGGACTGTCCTTGCAGTCAGCCTGGACATTACTGATAGCTGTTGGAAGTATAGGTGAAGATTCCTTTGTTTGTCCGGGGTAAGAAATGCCATCTGAGCAGCTGTATTCAGTTTCACACCCAGAAAACACATCTCTTGTGAGGGTACTAGACTGGACTTTATTTCGTTCACAGAATACCCTAGGCATCTGAAAACTGTCATTACATACTGCAGATGTTGAAGAAGTTCGTGCTTGCCTTAAGCCAGAATCAAACAGTCGTCCAGATAAGGATAAATTTGAATTCCTGCTAGCCTGAGAAAAGCTATTACTGGAGCCAGGACTTTCGTGAATACCCTGGGCAGTAGACAAGCCAAAGGGCAATGCAGAGAACTGATAATGCAAATTCCCATTCCGAAACCTCAGGAATTTCCTGCAACTGGGCCTGATAGGAATGTGAAGATAGGCCTCTTTGAGATCCAGAGTCACCATCCATTGATCTTTGCCCAGCATAGGTAACAGCTGTTGCAGTGTTAACATCTTGAATTTTGGAATTTCCAGAAAGGTATTTAGAATGGACAAGTCCAGAATTGGTCTCCAAGTATTTCCTTTCTTTGGCACTAAGAAAAGACTGCAATAAAACCCCGTGCCTCTTTCTGCAGAAGGTACTTCCTGTATTGCTTCCAACTGAAGCAGAGAAGAAATTTGAGTCTGCGCTTCCAGTTTTTACTGACGAGGCACATCCGGCATACCTTTGAAAGGAGGGAATGTGTGAAAATAAAATTTGTAGCCTTGATTTATTATGTCCAATACCCATTTGTCTTGGGTAACCAAATGCCAATTCCTTTTGAAAAATCTCAGTTTTCCTCCCAGAGGGGCTGCCAGCAAGGCAGAGTCCGGCAGCTGAAGACACGGGTCATTGGGTCTGTTTCCGAAAGGACTGACCCCTGCCCTCCCCAGCAGAAGGGGTAGAAGAACTCAAAGACCTAGAAGTAACAGGGCCCTGAGAGGAAGCCCTACCCCTACCTCGCCTCGACCTGCCCCTAGACTGATAATCCGAAGAGGGGAAAGACCAACCCTTAGCAGGCCAATTCCTACTGAACTTAGGGGGCTGAACCTGTAAAAAATCCTTAACTGTCTGCATAGACTTAGCTTTTTCCTCCATTTTTTTCAAAACTGACTCTACTGGAGGACCAAAAAGAACATCAGATTGTAGAGGAGCATCCATAATTCGAGCCTTAACATGCTCTGACAA
This sequence comes from Protopterus annectens, assembly GCF_019279795.1. Classification (NCBI taxonomy): domain Eukaryota; kingdom Metazoa; phylum Chordata; order Ceratodontiformes; family Protopteridae; genus Protopterus; species Protopterus annectens. The sequence continues at coordinate 1,220,449,668 of NC_056726.1, forward strand.
GGTCTGATCTTTAAGCCAAGCATGCCTACGAATGACTGAACTAGTAGCAGCCACCCAGGAAGAAGCCTGTAAAGCATCAAAACCACACTGCAAAGAATGCTTACCAACTTGGTCTGAAGCATGCACTAAATCCTGAAGCTCCTTACATTCAATACCTTCAGCTAAAGCATCTACTTTACATTTCAATTGGCCCAGCAAATAATTTTGATACCGAAGCATATGAAACTGACAATTTAAAGCTCTCATAGCCAAAGTAGAAGAGATATACAGTTTTTTACCCCACCTATCCAGGGCCTAGCATCCTTGTCCAGAGGAACTGGATTCTTAACCACAGAAGCCCTAACCCCTTTGGGGCCTTGAGTAATAGTTTCTGGATCAGCCCTAGGACTCTTATATAAGTACTTGTGAGCTTCCGGAACCCTGTAGTATCTGTCTGGTTTAACCGGGGCAGGAGGCAGAGAATCTGGGTTAAGGGCAGCCTCAGAAAACACATCCTGAACAACATCCAGTACAGGGGGAATAGCCAAGGGCCTATGCTGAGGCAAAAACAAGAATTCTCTCAGTCTTTTACGGGAATCAGAATAGTCCTGGCCCTCCCATTTGAAATGTTCCCTCATGGAATGCAAAGTCTCAGAGAAAGAAAAATCTTCTGGAGGGGCAGAGGGAGTAGAGTCCTCAGCCTCGAATCAGAATGGGGGGGAAATCCTGAAGTTCTTCTACAGAGGAATCTGACTCATTGGAAGACTGAACCAAACCCTCCAACTCTGGCTCTACCCTGGGCCTCTTCGCAGGGGGGGGGGGCATAGAACCCCTAATTAAAGTAATCAAATCTTCAGCCATCTTTAACATGTGTTTCCTAGGAGCTGGACCCTGGGGACACGCACCAACAGGGGCAGACTTAGACTTAGAATGGGCTTTGCTATGAGAAGGAGGAGGCCTAACTACCCTATGAGGGGAGAGAATCACTGACATCAGAGAAGCACCCTCAGCCTGGCCTAACACAGGAGAAGCCACTTCCTGCAGTAACAAAGGCTCCCCTTGAGACTCAGGTAAACTTTCAGAAGGAGCCGCTGAAGTAGCCAGTGGTACTACAGAACCGGCGTCGGAGTGGCGCCTCATCCTGTTTGGACCGCAAAGACTTTTCTTTGCGTTCTTAGAAGAACCAGTCGCCGGAGAATCTGATGGCATGTTATAATTACAACGTTTACCAAACACTAGCCTAGCACAGTCTAACCGACGTTTAATAGTACGTTTGTTAAAAGTAGCACAAAAGCGACACCCAACAACGTCGTGCTCAGGCCCTAAACAAGGAATGCAGAGTGAATGGTAATCCCTATGAGGAATCTGTTTCCCACAAGAAATACAGTTATTAACTTTTTCTGACATCCGTCAATACTGAGGCAAGAAAAGACAAAAATGTCCCCAAAGGGGTACTTAGCCCAACTTGGTCTCCGGTCTGAAACTCGAAAACCGACAATTCCAGAACGCCGAACGGCACTTGCAAATGCTGCTTCTGCTTAGGGACCATGCGGCAAGAAAGACTGAGGTTATGGCGTCGGTCATGCGCATTTGTACTGGCATGTACTGATGTCAGTCTCGAGCGCCGATGACCGACGCCGGTTCTAGCCCTTTGGTATTCGGGCCGATGGTGGGCAGCAGAATACCCTTATGTCAGGACTGCAGCAATGGGAGACGAAGAACATCATACAAAAGGAATAGGACCAAACCAGCCCACTAACAATGGGAATGCCTAAAAATGAAAGGAAATAACCTGATATAACAGTTATCCTTACAAATCATGACTGAAGTAAGTATCATTCACAGTTACCTTAATATAATTTTACATTGGTACATACTGCATGCCCAAGTTACTTTTGAAAAAAGAAGTATAAACTAATAATTACTTATTTTCTTGTGCGTTTCATTTCTTTTATTGGTACTTTTTTCCCACTGTAAATCATCCAATACTGACAGTCAAAAAAGTAGAACGAAGAAAAACAGATATGATAAAAAAGGAACATATTTTCAGTTTCACTGAAATAGCTACTTCTAATGATTATCATGTCTGGCACACTGGGAGCCATAAAGTCATTAAATCACAGGACATGCAAGCTAATACCTGACCAATCTGGACAAGAGCTGGTCAGATAGTTCCAACAGTAGCAGGAGTAAAAGAGCTAATAAAATTAATTTTGAGCATATTTAAATATGTTATAAATGCATGCAATTCCATGTGAACTGCAAAAGGAGGCAATGCTGGATGCATCAAAGGTTGAACCAATACTAAATTGATGAACTTTAATCATATCTTAACTTATGAATGGGGTCCATTCCTGTAGCAGTAATGGAAACCTTAAACATTTGGAAAGACTAAAAAAAGACATAAACTTCATTATTACTAATAATATTTCTCTTCCACTTTTCCACTACATAGCTTATTTACTCTTACATATTCCTATCAGTTTCTCTTTCTACACTTTTCAATACCTTTTTCTTTCCCCTCTGCTTTTGTAGTTTCCTTCTCTCACTACAAAAGTGATGACAATGCTAATAATAGTATTTGCACACTTGAGGGATGACCTTCTTGTGAAGAACTGACAAGTGTAACATAACTATTAAGTAATAGTCAGCAGAAAATAGAGAGAAATGAACAGTTATGTACAGTGAATGACTCTTCTGAAGATTAGTATGTGGCAACAATATTCAGTCTGGTGGCAGCTTCCACGTATGGGCTACATTCAGACTTGGTTCAGTTAATGAAACGTAAGAGCAAAAAAATACAAGCAAATCAATGAAATGTTGAAGGGACATTTTGAACCCAGACTATTGATAAGAGTGAATAGAAGGTCAATGGAATAATAATGCAGTGTGTTGCTGAGATGAAGTAGTGTGCAGTGAAATGTGAATTTGGTGCAAAACTTGGATGATAAATTAAGAGGGACATTAGTGGTATTTGCAAAAAGCATATCACAGAAACCCATCATCTGATCCAGATTTAATGTTTCTAAGCACATTCAAAATAGTGCTGAATATGGAAATGGTATAGATACATGAAACTTGAGAAGCACAAGCTATGGGCTACTGTTGTACATAATGTAGAAATTCAGTCAAATAACCAGAAAGGTAAGATGTTAGTGATGAAATAATCAAAATCACAGCTTGAGAAAATTGTAATGTTAAAGAAGAAAATGCTTTTAGTTATTTTATTAATGGTTTATTTACTGGATTGTCTCTACTGGGAAATGGTCCACTATCACAGGGGATCGGGGGAAACCCCTGATAAATGCACTCAGTCTGATATTTACAGAATTAAAAAGTAAAAGGATTCACTTAAGAAGACACTGAAAGACTGAAGACAAAAGAAAAAGGAATAAAAGAGGCAAAATCGAATGGTTAGCATTACTGAAGTAATGCATGTGAATTTGCAAGAAGTTCATGAAGCAGTTCCTGACAGAAAGGTCTTTGCATAACCTAGCCAAGAAGTCCATCAGAAGGCAAAAACGAACTCTCTAAACAAAGAAACAAGTTACCCTCTTACAATTCCCAAACATTTTTAGAAAGAGGTTAACCTACTTACAGGAAGAACACTTCCCAGTGATACCCTGTATATGAACAGCGTTCAATATGGTAGAACGAAACTTTCTCCAGAAGATTTAATAAAAAAATTAGGAAACTCCCATCAATAGTTTCATAGGATTTATTGCCCACCCCACCATTATTCATTCCCCTCTTCCACTTCAAATACATATGCCCCAAAGAAGTCTCTATTCTACTTGAAAATATTTCCACTGACACCTCTCCTGGATTTCACAGCATAAACCGTTGGTTCATATATCATGGCAAATGAGCATGTCTTCCCCTCACCCACGTATACAATCTCTTCCTCATACAAACATCATGCCAGAGATTTAAAAAACTGCTCTAATTAAATCCCTCCCAAAGCAAGCCAACCCAAATAATGTGGGAAGAAATAGCCAGGGAATTGTTATGGCTAGGCTTGTATAGGCCCTAGGGCTGATAGCCTAGTACCAACCTATGAACCTATGAACCTATACCACTTACTTCCATCCAATATCCATCCTGCTAGGTCTGGGCAAAATTCTTGGAAAGATAGTCTACACTCAACACTCTATATACATCCAGCATTACCACCTCCTCTCCTCCAAACAACATGGATTCTAACCTGGACAAATTACTATTAAAACACATTGGTCCTAAATTGATGACATCATACTAAATTCTGATAGTTGCCTCTTTACAAGTGCCATATTTATAGACCTGACAAAGGCATTTCAACTTGTTCACCACTATCTTCTCCAAAACAAATTAATTGAAATTGGCATCAGTACAGACACTGCTGCCTGGCTTAAAAACTTCCTCACTGACAGACACTTCAGAGTTAAAATAAGATCCTCCCAATCAAAATCTGCACCTGTTACCAAATGTATATCACAAGGATCCATTCTTGCCCCTTCTTCTTCTCCATATTAATTGACAGACTGCCTTGTGACCTCCCTCATCATTTATCTTCTATACTGATAACAAGGTCATTTACTGATCAGGTTCCTCTCACACCATCACTGCATAACCCTAGAAAAGACCAAATGGTTACCCATAAAACAAAGATCTAACCTACTTTTATGATACCAACTTTCAAACTACTCCAACTCCACACATTTACTCCCGTCTTATAACCTGAGACACTACTCACAAGCTACTCCAACTCCACACATTTACTCCCTTCTTATAACCTGAGATACTACTCACAAGCTACTCCAACTCCACACATTTACTCCCGTCTTATAACCTGAGACACTACTCACAAGCTACTCCAACTCCACACATTTACTCCCATCTTATAACCTGAGACACTACTCACAAGCTACTCCAACTGCACACATTTACTCCCGTCTTATAACCTGAGACACTACTCACAAGCTACTCCAACTCCACACATTTACTCCCGTCTTATAACCTGAGACACTACTCACAAGCTACTCCAACTCCACACATTTACTCCCGTCTTATAACCTGAGACACTACTCACAAGCTACTCCAACTCCAGACATTTACTCCCATCTTATAACCTGAGACACTACTCACAAGCTACTCCAACTCCACACATTTACTCCCATCTTATAACCTGAGACACTCCTCACAAGCTACTCCAACTCCACACATTTACTCCCGTCTTATAACCTGAGATACTACTCACAAGCTACTCCAACTCCACACATTTACTCCCATCTTATAACCTGAGATACTGCTCACAAGCCACACCAACTCTCATAACCCCTAGAACCAAACTCCACAGCACTGCACATGCTTTCTCGTCTCAGGTACCAACTCTTTCATAAGCTTTCCCCATCAACATTATGGAAATCAACACTTATTCTCAATTCATAATGCAATGCAAAAAACACTTCTTCATCCAAGCCAAATGCTCCTGTTTTAATACAGGAAATATCAGCTAACCTGTCTCCTTCCTGAGTCTCTTCTCCTCTCTCTCAAGATTTACTGAAGAGTGCCCTACCATAGAAACTAATGTATATATTGTACATTACACTCTGCTTGATTGTACATTGCACTGTGCTTGTTCAATACAATCTATATATACACAGGTTTTATGTACTCTAAACTCTTCTGTTATTGTTTACATTTCAGTATTTTTGTTCATCGGATCATAGGATCATAGGAGGTTACTAGGTTAATGGTCCTGGGCCCTTACAAGCCTAGCCAAGATTTTATCCCCAAAAAAGAAACCTCAGTCAGCACCTGTCACCCCTGTCAATGAGGGACACAGGTGGAAACCGTGGGACAAATTTGTGGTTTCCCATCCACTCATCAAGGTTGCACTTGAAGAGGGTCAGCGAGGTGCTCTGTTTGACATATATGGGAAGTCTATTTCAGAAACGGGGGCATCCTCTGGGAGACAAACCTGTCTCTCCAGCAGGTTTTGTTGATGTCACATATTAGATTTAGGCCTTTTGAGTGGATAATTTATTTATTTTATTTATTTAACATTTATTAGCCAGGAAAGTCCCACTTGGAACGAAGCCAATTTTCAGCAGAGGCCCGGGAAGAAAGGCTCCAGATGCATGTCTTTGTAACGTGTAATGTAATGTGTGAGGAGTTAGACTTACAGATATGAAGCATCTCTAGTAGGGCAGGTGAGACACAGATCACCTCTGAGCAATCTGTACAATACTGAATAGAGTGATAGTGATTTGATTCTGTCCATATAGGACATGAGTTGGAGGCCATGAATTTTTTTTCTGTGAGGCAGAGTATTTTTGTAGCCTTTCCAGTTGGTGCAGGTGTTTGAAGAGGTACATACCAAATGGGACATTACACTCAATTGTTGGCTTAATGAGGGGGGAGGAGTATAGAGAGGTAATAACCTCCTTTTTTCTGGATGCAATCCCTTCACTTATGAGGTGGTCCAAGTAAAAGGCTTTTCTGACCACTGCCGCTACATCATGGTTGAATGTGAGATTGTTGTCAACCTATGTACCCAGGTCTCTCACCACAGGTTGTGTGCTTAGGGGGTTGCTGCTGATGTGTTAATCAGTAGGGGCCATGTTTTTGCCAAATGGTATGATAATACATTTTTTTTTGCATTTAACTTAAGGCCATGACTTTGGTACCAGTCACTTGTTGCTGTGAGAACCTCTTGCAATATGTTAACATAATTTGGGGAGTCAACGACAGCACCCAACTTACAGTCCTCCACAAACTTGGTCATCTACTGAATCCTACACAATTGCACTTTATAAGCACTTACATGAGTGCATGGATTGTGCTATCCCAAACAGAACCAACATTCTATCCTCCAAAAAAAGGAAGCCAATCTGGTGGTCCCCTGCCATAAACAAACTGTACAACAGAAGGAAGAAACTCTTGCAAAAGAGAGTAAAATCCCACGAGTGGAGGAGCTCCCTGGTCAGCCTCAGTAAGAAGCTGCGATCCCTGATAAAATCCTCCAAAGCTAGTTATGAAAACAAAATCGCCACTGATTCTAAAGACAACCGCAAAGCATTCTATAGCTATGTCAAGAATCTCAATGGCAACACTCAGATCTGCTCTGAGTTACAGCATAATGGCACTAAATATACAGACCCAACTGATATTGCCAACATCGTGGCAGATAGGTCCAGTGCTAACTTTACCCCCCTCTCACCCCCTAAAGAGCCCATCTCTATACTGGAAGAATGCAAAGTTCCTGTAATCATGGCTGCACAGGTAAAAAACACACTCTCCAAAGCCAAGAACACAGCATCCATGGGACCAGACAACATCCCAGGCTGCTTTCTACAAGAACTACAGAACGAACTGGCACCCCACCTAAGTACCATGTTCAATCATAGCCTCACCTCAGGCTTTGTGCCTGCTGAATGGTGCACAGCAACGGTTATCCCACTCCACAAGGGGGGAGCCACCACGGACCCCAGGAACTACCACCCCATTAGCCTGACGAGCCTGGTCTGCAAGGCCATGGAACGTATCATCATGGAACTCATAAACAAAGACATTGGTAATCTCCAAACTCTGGATCCCACCCAGTTCGGGTTTGTAAAAGGCACCTCATGTCTCCTAAACCTGATAGACTTCTTTGAAGCAGTCACAAAAGCCATAGACAAGGGTAAGGAGGTTCACACAGCCTATCTAGATCTTGCCAAGGCTTTTGACACCATCCCCCACTCTGGAATTATAGATAAACTCACTAAACTAGGTATAAATCCCTATGTCACAAGATGGGTTGCCAACTGGCTCACTGACAGAACCCACACTGTGAAAGTAGCAGACTCCAAATCAGACTTAAGACCAGGGACAAGTGGAGTACCACAGGGTTCAGTCCTGGGTCCTCTCCTGTTTGGTATCCACTTCTCTGAAGTACAGAAGGTCTTTGGCTAATGAAGGTCACAGATGACTGCAAACTAGGAGCCATAATAGAAACTCCTAACGATGTGGACATCCTACAAAAGGGCCACACTAAGACAGATGCCTGGTGTCAAAGCCATGGCCTCAAGCTCAATGCCAAAAAGTGCATTGTCATCCCCTTTGGTAAAAACTCTGTACCCATGAACTACAACATAGGAGATAGTATACTTAACACCGAAAGTGTGATACGAGACCTTGGTGGACAGTAGTCTCTCCTTTGCACTATGTCATTGTCATTTTCTTTGATAATCACATCGCCACAGTAGTCAGGAAATCCTTCTATGTGGCACACCTCATCACAAAAGGTTTCTCATCCAGGAAAAAAAGAGGTCATTGTTCCCCTCTACTCATCACTCATTAGACCCATTATAGAGTACAACACCCCTTTTGGTATGTACCTCACAAGACATCTACAACAACTGGAAAATCCACAGAAATACCTCACAAAGAGGATTACCAGCCTCAAACAGATGCCCTATGCAGACCGTCTCAAAAAACTCCAGCTTTACTCCGTCGCATATCGCCTACTCAGAGGTGATCTCTGCCTAACATACAAAGCTATGTCAAACCCAGAGCTGTTGGACATGCTCCACTTCCCTCTGAGCTACATGCTCTAGGGACCTAAACCTTGTCACCACAATAAATAGAAAATGCTGGAGGGATAGATTCCTGTCCCAGTGACTTCCTACACTCTGGAATAAACTACCTATCTATGCCAAACAAAGCTCCTCATTAACATTCTTCAAAAAAATTCTTGATGATTGGATGGGAAATAGGAAATTCACCCCGGGGATCACTTCTGTGGCTCTGCTCGACAGTGGCACAGGAAAATAATTTTCTTGGGTGTCAAAAGCCAGGGTACCTTTTTGGCTTGGCTTGTATAGGCCCCAGGGCCGATAGCCTAGTACCTACCTATGAACCTATGAACCTATGAATCCAAAGGCCTTTTGTCTTTTCCTGGACCTCTGAGAAGTAGATGCCAAACAGTAGGAGTCCCAGGGCAGATCCCTGGGGAGCATCACTAGTGACAGGTCTGCTGTCAGAGGTGGAGGCACCTATTTTGACCTTCTTGGTCCTATTGGTGAGCCAGCTCGCTACTCATCTGATAATTACAAACAAAAAGCAGAGGACTACTTTGCAAAAAATAAAACAGAAATTTATTGAGCACTTTCAGCCAGTCAATACCAGCCTTCTTCAGACAAGGAAATTCAAAATTACAGTTATATGGCCCTCTTTTAAATACCCTTAATTGACGTACACATCAATTGGTCATTTTAAAGAGGCCCCTTTCTTAAAACAATTACATAAATTTAAACATGTACAAGCCTATATTGACCACTTTAAACAATACAAACAAACAATAAAAACAAATTTTCCTATCATATACTTTCAATTTTAACACACTAGCTATTGATACTACATCATTAAGACCAGGAAATACAAATGCATGCAGAAATAATATCCACCACAATTTTCATTGTTCCAAAACAACTGGTACCTGTTCCATTACTAAAAATTTAAAATTATGATTTGGACATACTTTTACATGTTTTACTAATGCACTTGTTTCTTTTTCAGTGTGAATATCATTGTTATGCTCATAAATACACTGATTGAGCTTTCGCTTAGTTTTTCCTATATAATAAGCGCGCACGAACAACACTTTGCAGCATACACCACACCTTTTGTTTGGCAAGAGTAATGGCCAGTGACATAAATATTTTTAGTACCCAAAATACATGGTCACACTCCAAAATAGAACTACAGTGGGTCCACATACTGTTACTTTTTCATCTTTTGTATAATTTGTGTTTTACATAGTGACAGACTGTCACACCAATCTTCTAGATTATTACCACGCCTAAATACAAATTTAGGGGTATTACCCAATTACTCTGCCAATGTTTTATCTGACCTTATTAAGATCCAATTTTATGTATAATATCCATAATCTGTTTACTATTCATACAAAATGTGGATATAAATGCATTATCTAACTGCGTAGGTCATTTTGCTCTAATACTCGTGTATCCCCTTCTCTTACGATACCCACACTGTCTCCATGTATTAAATGTGTATCTATACCATCACTATCAATTCTATTTTTCAAGAGTAACATTGGATGAAGGTATCAGTAAATATTGCCCAGATAGCCTTTTCTTAATCACTTCAAATTTAATGACATTTATCATAACATCAGGATAACCCCTATTCTTAAACATAGTACCAATAAAATGACATTCATCAAGAAAATTTACTAAGTCTGTAGCCATTTTGGCTACTCTTACCATTTGTCCTTTTTTCACACCTTTTTTAACATGGCAGGAGTGGTTACTAGAAAATGCAGGTATTTATTAGAGTAAGATTTCTTTTGAAAAATATTTGCTTTTAAGCCTGTATCACATTTCAGTAGCAAGACATCCAAATATGCAATGGAGGTAGTCCCAGTTTGATATGAATATTGCAAGAAATCTGTACTAGCATTCATAAAATCCAAAAACAACTGGAATATCTTCAGATGGTCCCCCCATGCAATAAATAAATCAATAAATAAATTGGGTAGGTGGCCTAAGGTTTGGGAGAGTGGCCTAATGCTTAAGGTGTTTGCCTTACAAACACAAGGTGCAGTGTTTGAGTCTCACAAGGGATAATTGGCTAGGCTTAAAATGGCTTGCAAGGGCAGTTAGCTTAATACTAATCTATGAACCTATGAACCTATAAAAAATGAGCATAAAGTCTAACATGTTTGAAAAAAATCACTTGGAAATAAATAGCACAACTCCCAGACCAACATAACAACATTTGCATACATTGGGCCACATGGTGAACCCATAGCAACACATGTTATTTGTTTAAAATAATGTCCATCATAATATATATAATTATTACACAATACCATTTCCCTTAGATGGGACAAAGTGTTAATACAGTCCTGATGAATATGAACATAATCAGTAAAATATTCTGTAAACCACTCTAAGCCAGTTTCATGTGGTATACAGGTAAAAAGATCTTTCACATCAATTGTTAATAAAATCCCATCCACAAAGGTCCCAATTGATTGCACTTAGATAAAAATTCCCAGGAATCACGACATAAATGTTCAACAGATACCAAATGTCCTTTTAGTTGTTGATCAATAAATTTTGCAATAAAATATGTCTTAGAACAAGTCCCATCAACAATAGGCCAAAGAGGTAGATTATAAATGTCCTTATGCAGTTTTGGCACACCAAAAATTGTAGAGAATTTTGGTACACTATTACTTACAAATTGAAATGACATTCATCTACTGACAATTGCCCCTGTGTTAACATATCACATAAAAAGTAATCAATCCCAATATAAGAAATATTTATTTCATTAAGTGATGCCTCAATATATGACTCATCATACAACAGTTATAACATCCTTTGGTTGTAATCACCCTGATCCATAATAATCAACCCCCCACCTTTATCAGGTTCATAGGTTCATAGGTGTGTACTAGGCAATGGTCCTGGAGCCTTTACAAGCCTAGCCCATAGGATTACCCTAGCATCGCCCAATCCAACCTTAGTTCTCAGTGCCTCTGTTGAGTAAAGCCACTGGAGTGATCCCCGGGGTGAATTTTCTATTTCCCATCCACTCATCAAGATTTCTCTTGAAGAGGGCCAGTAAGGTGCTCTGCTTGACATGTATGGAAAGTCTATTCCATAGCATGGGCAGTCTCTGGGTTATGAACCTGTCCCTCCAGCTTGTTCTGTTGATTGTGGTAATGAGGTTGAGGTCTCTGGAGCATGTGGTGTGGAGAGATTGGGATTTCTTTAGGTGTAGCATTTCTAACAGAGCTGGGTCAGACATGGCTTTGTAAGTCAAGCAGAGATTGCCTCTAAGTAGGCGATATGAGACAGAGAATAGTTGAAATTTTTTGAGTCTGTCCATATATGACAAATGTTTAAGGCCTAGGATCCTCTTTGTGTGGTACTTTTGCAGCCTTTCCATTTGTTGCAGGAGTTTAGTGAGGTACATGCCAAATGGGACATTTTACTCAATGATTGGCGTAATGAGGGAGGAGTAGAAGAGACATTAACCTCTTTCTTCCTGGATGCAAAACCCTTAGTAATGAGATGTGCCACATAGAAGGACTTTCTGACCACAGTGGCAAAGTGGTGGTCAAAAAAGAGTTTGCTGTCAACCTGTGTTCCCAGATCTCTTATAACGCCTTCTGTGTTCAGTGGACTACCATCAAGGTTGCATCAACCTTAAGGAGCCAGACTGTTTAATATCATCCATCATCTGGCACTGCGCCTCTGTTATATTTGGCAAATATGGAGATTCTGGTCTAGATAAAGCAGATCTTAAATCAAGTTCACAAACTTCTTCGAACTTTTTAAAGTCAGATGTAGATTGGGATTAAATGTACTAGGAATCTTTGGTCTATTTTGCACAGAAAGCACTGTATTATTAAACAATGAGACCAAATTTAGTTTCCCTGTGAAAAGTTTGAGATCTATTAATAACTTAAGCAAATTAGCTCCTTTTGTAGCAACAAAAGTCAACCCCTTGCTAAACAAGTCAACATGGGCTCCTGTTATATCATAGCTACTAAAATTGTATACGCTAAAATCTCCAGTGCAGTTCTTAACAATCTTTAAAGTATTCCTATTGACTTCACCTACCAAGTCTGCTGGTTCCTCTCTTTGGAATAAGATAATGTCCTCTGCTGGTGATTCGAATATTGGTACACCAATCTGTTGTTGGGGTTCCCTTTCTTGTTCCGAATCCTCTCCGACTGACGTACCACAGTTTGGTCCAAAGGGAGCTGTTGGCTAAAGGTAACTTGATCTAAGCCATGGTTTTCTTCTGGAATTTCCGATTCGGAATACAATAATGTTCTTTATTGACCCCCAGGAGGCCTTGGGTATGCCCTCCCATTTATGTAATTAAGGCGGTCTCTCTCCAACTTACGATTTTTTCTTTAGCAGATGCTCTCACACATATGATCTATATCCAAAAATATTTTCTCATATTGTGTTTTATATTGCTGGAAACAATTAGCTTCAATAATAGACTCATCCAGCTTCTTAAGGTTTGTATATGTCTGTTCCATTTTTTTTAATTATACTGGACTAATAATTCCATCAACTAACAGCCATGCCTGTCATACATTGGTAACATGTCCAGGCGGAGTGGAAAATTTCCTTTAAGCCCAGTAAGACATTTCCAGCAGAGCAAACCCTTAGGAACATGCTTGCACTTCATACATTCTCTAAAATACAAGTTTTCATGATGTATTTTACGATACCTTGTAAGTAGCTCCTTACACGAAGCTAAGCTGTTCTCAAGATCAGATGTATGGGCTGCTCCTTCAAATATTATAGTTGCTTCCCAATTTAACCACCATTCCAACAGGGAATTCCCTGTAGCATTTAAAGATACAGAAGTACATATTTCATTTCTCCCTCCAGCCATTTGCAGATTAAAATGTTCTTGTCTCGGTGGAATACCCTCAAAGGTCAGGGATACTGTCTCCAACTGTGAATGCGAAGATCATACCGCATTTTGGGAGCCAAAAGAGCCATTTACTTGCAGTTGTTGAGTTAGCTGCTGTATAAACAGCGTTAAGTTATTTATGGAAGTTTGTAAAGACTCAAACTCTGCTTGTGTAATTGGTTGCGATTCTATCTGTGAGTTTCCTACTGCCATTATACCAAATGACAAACAAACCAATACATACCAACTATTACAAACAAAAAGCAGAGGACTTGTATGTGATTACATACAAATCAATACAAGAAGGTGAAAAGCTCCAGTTAGTAAGTAGACACACCAAATAAGAATAAAGAGGGACATGGTCATAAATGGAGTAATACAATGTATCAAAGGTCAAAACTTAAATGTGATGAAATATAAATCAGCACAAGACATGCAACAGTAGTATATACAGTGTTATACAATGTGCTATATACAATGCTATACAATGTAGTATATACAATGTTATACAATGTAGTATATACAATGTTATACAATGTAGTATATACATTGTTATACAATGTAGTATATACAATGTTATACAATGTAGTATATACATTGTTATACAATGTAGTATATACAGTGTTATACAATGTAGTATATACAGTGTTATACAATGTAGTATATACAGTGTTATACAATGTAGTATACACAATGTTATACAATGTAGTATATACAATGTTATACAATGTAGTATATACAGTGTTATACAATGTAGTATATATATTTATTGTTATACCTTGTAGTATATACAGTGTTATACAATGTAGCATATACAATGTTATATAATGTAGTATTGTAGTATATACAATGTTATACAATGTAGTCTATACATTGTTATACAATGTAGTATATACAATGTTATACAATGTAGTCTATACAGTATTATACAATGTAGCATATACAATGTTATACAATGTAGTATATACAATGTTATAGAATGCAGTCTATACAGTGTTATACAATGTAGTATATACAATGTTATACAATGTAGTATATAGAATGTTATAAAATGTAGTATATACATTGTTATACAGTGTAGTATATACAATGTTATACAATGTAGTATATACAATGTTATACAATGTAGTATATACAGTGTTATACAATGTAGTATATACAATGTTATACAATGTAGTATATACAATGTTATACAATGTAGTATATATAATGTTATACAATGTGTTATGGCAACTAGTAGTGAATGTTCCATTAGTAAATTAGAGGAATTTTATGCAGGGATGTGGAGTATAGAGAGTCAGGAGCAGAATAAGATTGTGGTATATGTAAGAAATCATAGTGTATTTCTGTTGAATTTAGACATCAGTAGAAGAATGTTGTTTGAGATAGGTCACATTGTGATGTTAAAAATAATCTTAGTTTCTGTGTTTTACATTAGGCAGGAGCAGTAGAGTGTGGGTTCCTATATATCAGCAGGGGCAAAGTGATTTACTATGGAGATGTTTTTTAGGCTAGTTTTAAATAGTGGTAAGGCTTGTATAGAGGTAATGTTTACAGGCAGTTCATTCCAGATTTTATCGATGTAGTTTGCAAATAGGGAATCCCCTGCTCGTTTTTTGGATAAGTGGGTTATTTGTTGTTTATATGAGGAACAGAGTGGTCTGCTGGTAACATAGGGTTGATGAAGAGTTTCTAATGCTGGTATTTTATGCATCTCTGACCAGATTTTGAGAGCCATTGTTAGTTGCGTATATTTTAGGAGTTGGGGGAGCTCTAACCAGTTAAGTTGTTTCAGTGCGAGGCAGTGGTGCGATCTAGTTGGTGAATTTGTGCCATATCTTACAATTTTATTGTAGTAGGATTCAAGTTGTTGTAATTCAGTTTTCTTGAGATTAGTGAGGATGGGAGCTGCATACAATAATGTGAAGACTAAGTGTGTTTGTGCAATGGCTATTTTGGCATTTTTGGTAAAGTAGTGTTTATTCCTATACAGAGTACCAGGTTTTTATGTACCTTTTTCACTGTCTGGGAAATGTGAATATCAAATTTAGGTCTGCAGTCTATTTCTACTCCTAAAAGTTTAGTTTGTGGTGATGATGATATAAATAGGAGGGCATACCCAAAGCCTCCTGGGGGTCAACAGAGAACATTATTGTATTCCTAATCAGAACGTCCACAAGAAAACCATGGCTTGGACCAAGTTACCTTTAGCCAACAGCCCCCTTTGGACCAAACTGTGGTATGTTGGTCAGAGAGGATTTGGAACAAGAAAGGGAACCCCAACAACAAATCAGTGTACTAATATTCAAATCATCAGCAGAGGACATTATTTTACTCCACCAAGAGGAACCAGCGGACTTAGTAGGTGAAGTCAATAGGACTACTTTAAAGATTGTTAAGAACTGCACAGGGGATTTTAGCATATACAATTTTAGTAGTGATGATATAACTGGAGCCCATGCTGACTTGTTAAGCAAGGGGTTAACTTTTGCTGCTACAAAAAGAGCTACTTTGCCTAAGTTATTAATAGATCTTAAACTTTTCACAGGGAAATTAAATTTAGCCTCATTGTTTAATAATACAGTGCCCTCTGTGCAAAATAGACTAAGGATTCCTAGTACATTTAATCCCGATTTACATCCGACTTTAAAAAAGTTCAAAGAAGTTTGTGAACTTGATTTAAGATCTGTTTATCTAGACCAGAATCTACACATTTGCCGAATATAACAAAGGCACAGTGCCAGATGATGGATGATATTAAAGAATCTGGCTCCTTAAGGTCGATGCAACCTGATAAAGATGGGGGCTTGATTATTATCGATCAGGCTGATTACAACCAAAGGATGTTACAATTGTATGATGAGTCATATATTCATAGGTTCACAGGTGTGTACTAGACTAATGGCCCTGGAGGCTTTACAAGCTTAGCCCATAGGATTATCCTGGCATCGTGCTACCCAACCTTAGTTCCCAGTGCCTCTGTTGAGAAAAACCACTGGAGTGATCCCTGGGGTGAATTTTCTATTTCCCACCCACTCATCAAGATTTCTCTTGAAGAGGCCAGTGAGGTACTCTGCTTGACATGTATGGGAAGCCTATCTCAGAGCATGGGCAGTCTCTGGTTTATGAACCTGTCCCTCTTGCATGTTTTGTTGATTGTGGTAATGAGGTTGAGGTCTCTGGAGCATGTGGTGTGGAGGGATTGGGATTTCTTTAGATGTAGCATTTCTAACAGAGCTGGGTCAGACATGACTTTGTAAGTCAAGCAGAGATCGCCTTTAAGTAGGCGATATGAGACAGAGAATAGTTGGAGTTTTTTGAGTCTGTTCATATAGGACAAATGTTTAAGGCCTAGGATCCTCTTTGTGAGGTACTTTTGCAGCCTCTCCAGTTGTTGCAGGTGTTTAGTGAGGTAAATGCCAAATGGGGAATTGCACTCAATGACTGGCCTAATGAGGGAAGAGTAGAGGGAGACAATGACTTCTTTCTTCCTGGATGCAAAACCCTTAGTAATGAGATGTGCCACATAGAAGGACTTTCTGACCACAGTGGCAATGTGGTGGTCAAAAGTGAGGTTGCTGTCAACCTGTGTTCCCAGATGTCTTATAACGCCTTCTGTGTTCAGTGGTCTGCCATCGATGTGGTAATTCATGGGAACTTGTTTTTTTTCCAAAGGGGATGATGACACATTTTTTGGCATTGAGCTTAAGGCCATGGTTCTGACACCAGTCGTTGGTCTCAGTGAGGCCTTTTTGTAGGATGTCAATATCACTCAGGGAGTTAATAATAGCTCCCGACTTGCAAGTGTCTGTGAACTTTGTCAGCCAGAGTCCCTTCGTGTTGGCCTGGACTTCAGAGAAGTAGATACCAAACAAGAGAGACCCAAGGACCGAACTCTGTGGGACTCCACTCGTGACTGCTCGGCAGTCTGACTTGGAGTCAGCTACTTTCACACTGTGGGTTCCACCTGTGAGCCAGTTTACAACCCACCTAATGATATAGCGGTTGATGTCTAGATTAGTGAGTTTTTCTGTGATTCCTGAGTGGGGAATGGTATCAAAGGCCTTGGCCAGATCAAGGTAGGCTGTATGAACCACCTTGCCTTCATCCACATCTCTGGTGACTGACTCAGAGAAGTTGACCAAGTTGAGCAGGCATAATCTACCCTTCACAAAACCAAGCTGTGTGAGATCCAGAGTTTGGAGATTCCCTATATCCTTGTTTATTAGGTCCATGATGATGCGTTCCATAGCTTTGCATATCAGACTCGTCAGGCTAATGGGGCGATAGTTCCCAGGGTCTGTAGTTGATCCTCATTTGTGGAGAGGGATGACTGTAGCAGTGCACCATTTGGTAGGGAAAAAGCTTGAGGTAAGGCTGTGATTGAACAGGGCACACGTGACATGCCAGTTCACTCTGTAGTTCATGTAGAACACAGCCAGGGATATTGTCAGGTCCGATAGAATCTGCACTCTTGGCCTTGGACAGTGCTGTTTTAACTGTGCAGCAGTAATACTGGGTGCTTGGGAATCTACTGGTATTGTGACTGGTCCCTTAAGGGGGAGAGGGGAAAAGTTGGCACTGAATCTGTCGGCCAGTATATTGGCAATATCTGTTGGCTTTGTATAGGAGGTACCATTGTGCAGGAGCTCAGAGCAAATTTGGGTATTGCCATGGAGATTCTTTACATAACTATAGAAGGTCTTGTGGTTGTCTTTACTATCTGCTGCAATTCTGTTTTCATACCTATCTTTAGAGGATTTGATGAGGGATCTCAACTTTTTGTTGAGGCTGATAGAGTTTTTCCAGTCTTGGGACTTCACCTTATTTCTCATCAGTTTCCTCCTTCTGTTGTGGAGTTTTTTTATGGCAGGGGACCACCAGATTGGCTTCCTTTTTTTGTAGGAGAGTGTCTTGGTTCTATTGGGTATGGCGAGATCCATGCATTTGTGTATGTGTTCGTACAGTGTATTGATGAATGATTCAGTGGTCATGCAACTGACCACCTCTGTTTTTAGGAGCCCAAAGTTAGCTTTAGAGAAGTTTTTCATGGTGGTTACCTTTGCAGAGGGGGGGGGGGGATTTCCAAGATGATTAGTTTGTGTTCGGATCTAACCAGGGAGGAGTTGACTATTGCTGTGGAGCAACGGTCGCCCATGTTAATAATGACTAGGTCAAGGATGCTGCTACCTCTAATGAGGGTAAGAACAAGCTGGTCCAGGGCACTGAAATTAATGAATTCCAAGAAATGTTGGGCAAGTGTATTGGCACATGAGAAGTTTTCCCAGTTAATGGAGGGGTAGTTGAAGTCGCCCAGTATGAGAGTGTAAGGTTGGACCTTAATAATCTCCAGGGTGCTTAGGAACGTGGACTGTGAGTCTTGGGACATGGTTGGGGATCTATAGCAGGCTACGACCTGAATCACTGTCTTACCCAATGTTAGCTGCACCTGAAGTATCTCAGATGCATTATATTGGGCTACCAGTCTGGAGGTGTGTGCATCCTTTATGAATATGGAAATATGGAAACTCCACCACCTTTGGAGCTCAGTCCAAGTTCTGGGGCTGAAAGGTGTGGCATGTACCTCACTAAACACCTGCAACAACTGTAGAGGCCGCAAAAGTACCTCACAAAGAGAATCCTAGGCCTTAAACATTTGTCCTGTATGGACAGACTCAAAATACTCCAACTATTCTCTGTCTCATATCGCCTACTTAGAAGTGATCTCTGCTTGACTTACAAAGCCATGTCTGACCCAGCTCTGTTAGAAATGCTACATCAAAAGAAATCCAAATCCCTCCACACCACACGCTAAAGAGACCTCAACCTTATTACCACAATCAACAGAACATGCTGGCGGGACAGGTTCATAACCCAGAGACCGCCCATGCTATGGAATAGACTTCCCATACATGTCAAACAAAGCACCTCACTGGCCCTCTTAAAGAGAAATCTTGACGAGTGGATGGGAAATAGAAATTCACCCTGGGGATTACTCCAGTTGCTCTACTTGACAAAGGCACTGGGAACTAAGGTCGGGTGGCATGATGCCAGGGTAATCCCATGGGCTAGGTTTGTAAAGGCTCCAGGGCCATTAGCCTAGTACACACCTATGAACCTATGAACCTGATAAAGGTGGGGGCTTGATTATTATGGATCAGATTGATTACATCCAAAGGATGTTGCAGTTGTTGTATGAGAATTATATATTGAGGCATCACTTAATGAAATAAATATTTCTTATAGTAGGATTGATTACTTTTTATATGACATGTTAACACAGGGGCAATTGTCACTGGATGAATTTCAATTTTTAAGTAATAGCACACCAACATTGCCTACTATTTTTGGTGTGCCAAAATTGCACAAGGACATTTATAATCCACCTCTTTGGCCTATTGTTGATGGGTCTTGTTCTAAGACTTATTTTATGGCAAATTATTGATCAACAACTAAAAGGACATTTGGTATCTGTTGAACATTTATGTCGTGATTCCTGGGAATTTTTATCTAAGTGCAATCAATTGGGACCTTTGTGGATGGGATTTTATTAACAATTGATGTGAAAGATCTTTTTACCTGTATACCACATGAAATTGGTTTAGAGTGGTTTACAGAATATTTTACTGATTATGTTCATATTCCTCAGGACCGTATTAACACTTTGTCCCACCTAAGGGAAATGGCATTGTATAATAATTTTATATATTATAATGGACATTATTTTAAACAAATAACAGGTGTTGCTATGGGTTCACCATATGGCTCACTGTATGCAAATGTTGTTATGTTGATATGGGAGTTGCACTATTTATTTCCAAGTGATTTTTTCAAACATGTTAGACAGTATGCTCATTTTTTAAATGATTTATTTATTGCATGGGGGGACCAGCTAAAGATATTCCATTTTTTGGCTTTTATGAATGCTAGTACATATTTCTTGCGATTTTCATATCAAACTGGGACTACCTCCACTACATATTTGGATGTCTTGCTACTGAAATGTGATACAGGCTTAAAAGCAAGTATTTTTCAAAAGAAAACTTACTGTAATAAATACCTGCATTTTCTAGTAACCACCCCTGCCATGTTAAAAAAGGTGTGATAAAAGGACAAATGGTAAGAGTGGCCAAAATGGTTACAGACTTAGTAGATTTTCTTGATGAATGTCATTTTATTGGTAATATGTTTAAGAATAGGGGTTATCCGGATGTTATGATAAATTACATTAAATTTGAAGTGATTAAGAAAAGGCTATCTGGGCAATATTTACCAATACTTTCATCCAATGTTACTCTTGAAAATAGAATTGATAGTGATGGTATAGATATACATGTAATACATGGAGATAATGTAGGTATCGTAAGAGAAGGGGGGACACGAGTATTAGAGCAAAATAATGACCTACATAGTGTAGATAATGCATTTATATCCACATTTTGTATGAATAGTAAACATATTATGGATATTATACATAACAATTGGATGTTAATAAGGTCAGATAAAACATTGGCAGAGTAATTGGGTAATATCCCTAAATTTGTATTTAGGCATGGTAATATTCTAAAAGATTGGTGTGACAGTCTGTCACTATGTAAAACATAAATTGTACAAAAGATGAAAAAGTGCAGTATGTGTACCCAATGTAGTTCTATTTTGGAGTGTGACCATGTATTTTTGGGTACTAAAAATATTTATGTCATTGGCTGTTACTCTTGCCAAACAAAAAGGGTAGTGTATGCTGCAAAGTGTTGTTCGTGCGAGCTTATTATATAGGAAAAACTGAGCGAAAGCTCAATCAACATATTTATGAGCATAACAATGATATTCGAAATGAAAAAAAAAACAAGAGCATTAGTAAAACATATAAAAGAATATCCAAATCATAATTTTAAATGTTTAGTATTGGAACAGGTACCAGTTAATCCTAGGGGGGGACCATGGAATCTTGTCTTGGAACAACGAGAATTGTGGTGGATATTATTTCTGCATGCATCTATATTTCCTGGCCTTTATGATGTTGTATCAATAGCTAGTGTGTTAAAATTGAAAGTATATGATAGGTACATTTTTTTATTGTTTAAAGTGGTCAATATATGTTTGTACATGTTTAAATATATGTAATTGTTTTAAGAAAGGGGACGCTTTAAAATGACTGACTGATATGTATGTCAGTTAAGGGTATTTAAAAGGGGGTCATATGACTGTAATTTTGAATTTCCTTGTCTGAAGAAGGCTGGTATTGACTGGCTGAAAGCAACCACCTGATTAGCTAGGGATTTACTCCAAGTCGTGTTAGCTTTTCGATGATACCCAAGTGGGGGATTGTTTCAAAGGCCTTGGCCAAGTCAAGGTAAGCTGCATGCACTGACATTCCCTCATCCATAGCCTTGGTGACAGTCTCAAAGAAGTCAGCTAGGTTCATTGGGCAATATCTGCCCCTAACAAATCCGAACTGAGCTGGGTCAAGTGCTTAAAGATTGCCTATGTCCTTGTTTATGAGATCCATAATAATATGCTCCATGGCTTTACAGATCAGACTTGTCAAGCTAATGGGGTGATAGTTTCCAGGGTAAGTAGTGGCACCACCTTTGTGCAAGGGGATGACAATGGCAGTTCTCCACTCTGCTGGAATGAAGCCCGAACTTAGGCAGTGGTTGAATAGGGTGCTCAATGGCAAAGCTAGTTCTTGCTGGAGATGGTGTAGAATACAACCTGGGATACTATCAGGTCCCATGGAAGCTGTGTTCTTTGCCTTAGATAGGGCCTTTAACACTTGATCTACAGAGATGTGAGGTGCAGGACATGTATCGGGGATGTTGAATGGGTCTTTGGGGGGATAGCGGGATGAAGTTTGCGCTGAACCTATCTGGTAGCAGATTGGCTAAGTCAACAGGATCAGTGTAAGTGGTACTGTTAAGTACTAATTTGGAACAAATCTGTGCTTTGCCATGGAGGTTCCCGACATAACTGAAGAAGGCTTTGTTGTTTCCTTTTGTTTCAGACTAGTTTTAATTCATAATTGGCTTTGGAGGTTTTCACTAGTAATCTAATTTGCTTGTTGAGGCTGAGGAGGGAGTTCTTCCAGTTTGGAATTGTTCCTTTTTACACTTGGACAACAGTTTCTTCCTTTTTTTGTAAAGCCTGTTGATAGAGGATGTCCACCAGACAGGTTTGTGTTTCCTTGAGGAGCAGTTTTAGTTCTGTTGGGTACAGCTCTATCCATGCAGTTGTACAGGTGCATGTATATTGCATTGGCATACTGTTCAGCATAGTTGACTGCATCCCCTGAGGGGGCAGTGGTGTGAAGCTATTGATACCCTCCCTTAAGAGGTTGTAGTCAGCTTTTGAGAATTTTTTTAGCCTGGTTATGGCTGGGGGGGATAGAAACTTTGAATGAGACAGACCGATGATCTGATCTCACCAGGGAAGAACACACTATGGGAGTGTTGCAGTGGTCATCTGTGTTGGTGAGAACCAAGTCCAGAATGTTATCTCCCCTTGTGGGGGATGATGCGAGATGGTCTAGTGCATTAGAACTGATAAAGTCAAGGAATCATTGGGCAAGTGCATTAGTGCAGGAATAGTTCACCTAGTTTATGGTCAGGTAGTTGAATACACCAAAGATCAGGGTGTTAGGGGGTAGGTACCTTGATGGAGTCAAGTAGGTCCAGGTAGGAAGAGTGGGTGTCCTGAGTCATGGAGGAGGGTATATAGCTGGCTAAAACTTGGATGGGTGTCTTGCCAACTGTCAGTTGCACCTGGAGCAATTCCAGTGCATCATGCTAGAAAACCAGTCCGGAGGTGTGCCTGTCCTTAATAAAGATAGATACTCCACCACCCTTAGCCTTCCCAACTTCATTTTGGGGTTGAATGTGTGGAATGAGGTATAGTCTAGTAAGGCAGGGCTGCTCTCCACAGCTCTAAACCAAGTTTATGTATTTTACCTGGGATGAGCCTGAAGTTGGTCAAAATTGATTAGTGCTTTGCTGCAGTAAACAAATATAAATAAAATAAAGTAAATAAAATGCAAATCAAATTTACCTAAGCAAAAAAAATTGTTACACAGAGCACAAGATAATCAAAAAAAAAAATCCAAAGAAATTCTGGAGCTCAATTAAGAAAATTCTTCATCCTGGTTCCCCTTCCTCATCATACCCTATCTGGACTTACCCCCCTCAAAAACATCTGCCAAATTTAATGCTTTCTTCATTGACATCATAGTCTCTGTTACCTCCAGCTCTCTTCAACCTTTTAATCAACCACAAAACTCTATAAATCCTAGCATCCCTGCCTTTAATCTCTAAACTGTCTGCATACCATATCTTAAAGAGCTACTAAAAAAAACTGAAACCTTGTTCTCCTTCTGCTGTTGATCTCTACCTTAAGCTTGCTGAAGACTCTATTGCATACCTAGGCTTAATTCTCATTAGCAGATCTATTCAAGACTTCCATGTCCCTGCCCTGTGAAAAATTATTTATTATTCCCCACAATAAAGGATGTAACTCTTCTGAAAACTCTAACTTTAGGCCAACTGCCGTCCTGTCCACTTTTTCAAAGATCCTGGAAGGGTGTCTTCATAGGCAACTCATTCAGTACCTCTTACAAAATGATCCTCTAACTCCAGCCCAACATGGTTCCCAACCAGGCCATAGCACCACTACAGCTCTCCTCAACTTTTCCGAAACCAATAATTAGGCTAAATACTAAGGAACGTTTCTCTCTTTTGTTTTTCTAGATATCTCAAAAGCCTTTGACACAGTGTCACATGAGAAACCTCTGACTCAAATGTCTTCTCAAGGCCTTTCCAAACCACCTCTTCTGTGCTTCTCTATCTATCTGAAAGATATCAATCTGTCAAATGGCTCTGTCCTCTCTCTCTCTCTCTCTCTCTCTCACACACTCCTTTTCTCCTAGTTAAAACAAATATTCCTCAAGGTACTGTTCTCGATCCACTGCTCTTTGATATTTTTATCAATAACTGATATACCTTCTCTCAGCAAGCTTGCCTTATTCGGTATGCAGAAGACTCATCTGTCATCTGCTCATCTGACAACCCACTACAACTACAATCCATGACAGAAAATGCCTTCAACTGAGCTGAACTGTGGCTACATCAAAACCAACTTTTACTGAATCCCAAAAAGACTAAGCTACTAATATTTTCCTAAGTTCCACGACGATGCTAAAAGTAACTTCCACATTACCTCTCTAAACAATACAGCTATTGAAGTAGTAACAAATTGCTAGGATTCACCACAGATGACAAAAAAACATCAACAGCTAGGTCTGCTATATACAGCAAAAAATTCCTTACTCCTAGTAGCAGTATCACCATAGCAAACTCATATCTTTTACGTTCTCTTCTCTGTGTGCCACCTACTTTGACTAACATCCAGATCTCTCTTAAATCACAACTGCAGTAATGTTATAATAAGAAAGCTAGATTTTCAGCTAACCTGCCACATAAAGCTCATCATTGCTCTGCATTATATGCTCTCAGCTAGTTACAACTCCCACATCAGCTAGCCCATACACAACTTCTAACCCATAAAATACTATGTAAGCCCTCTACCTGCCTTTCTGTTTCCTCAGTACATCATCACAATCTCCCAAATCGCCCTCTGTGCTTTCAAGACAAAAACCTGCTTGAAACCTATAAACCAAAAAAGTATGAGAAAAAGTCTATACTCACAGTGCATAGCCAAACTTTGGAGCTCTACCAAAATTCAGTCAGAAGTATATTTAGCCTCCATGTATAGGTTCATAGGTTCATAAGTGTTTACTAGGCTAACGACCACTAGGCCCCTTATAAGCCTAGCTATGCAACCTAAATGTTCTCCACAAGTTACATGTTTCAGGCATTCATAACGGGGTGATTGTTGGTTATGACATGATTTACTGACTGCCTCTGTCCACCAGAAATGTGAGTGCCAGACCAGGAGTGAATTTTTGATGCCCCATCCAATGGTCCAAGTTACACTTAAATAGGGTTAGGAGGGACTTTGCTTCACATGGATGGGGAGCCTGTTCCAGAGAAAGGGAATTTTCTAAGATACATATCAGTCTGTCCAATATGTGCTATTTATGTTGCAAGCAAAATATAGGTCTTTAGATCTAGTAGTTTTGATGCTGTTTGTTTTGCGGATGTGCAAAAGGTTCATCAAAGCAGGATCCAGGGATGCCTAGTACGCCAACCATAGATCTCATCTCAGTAGTTTGCAGGAGACTGAGTATAGAGACAGGGCTTTGAGGCAGTCCCCATAGGACATTGCGCTTATGCCCTGTATTCTTTTTGTAAGGAATCTTTGCAGATGTTTCAGTTGCTGCGTGTGTCTGGTCAGGTACATACTGAAGGGGACATTATACTCTATGATGGGTCTGATGAGGGTTGAGTATAGTGGTACAATGACTTCCCTGGACCTAGATGCCATGAAATTACATATATGTTCAGCAACATAGAAGGACTTCCTTATTACCTTAGATACATGTTGGATGAAGGTCAGGTTACTGTCTACATGTGTTCCCAGATCCCTGACTGGTGGGGTCAACTCTTAAGGGTGTTTTACTGGTGGTGTAGTTTCCTGTGGTGGCTGGCTTCCCAAAAGGTACCACAGTTCATTCCTTTGCATTGAGTTTTAAGGCATGGCTATGGCACCAGTCATTTGCCTGTATTAGACCCTTCTGTAAGATGTTAGCATCTTGGGAGGATTCTCTGACTGCTTTCAGTTTGTAGTCATCTGCAGACTTGGTCAGCCAGAGGCCTTTGATATTAGCCTTGACTTCTGAGAAGTAGATGCCAAAGAGGAGCAAGCCTAGCACAAAGCCTTGAGGCACTGAACTGGTGATTGGGCTCTTTGAAGAGGTGGTCTCGCCAATCCTATCTGCCTGGGTCCTGCCTGAGAGCCAGCTGACTATCCAGTGTGTTATATAAGGGTTTATGCCTAATTCTATAAGTTTGTTAATAATGACAAACAGGAGTATTGTATCAAATGCCTTAGGCAGGTAAAGGTAGGCAGTAGGGAATGTTTTACCCTCATCCATTACCTTGGTGACCTTCTCAAAGTTGTTCACCAGGTTCAGTAGGCATGACCTTCCTTTGACAAACCCAAACTGGGATGGATTCAGTGTCTGAAGGTCTTGTATGTGTTTGTTCATTTCCATGATAATTCTTTTCATGGATTTGCAATATAAGACTAGTCAGACTAATGAGTCTGTAATTTCTAGGATCTGTTGATGATCAGCTCATATGAGGATGGATGACGGTTGCATTTAAATATTCTCTCAAAGAATTTCTCACTAACTTCTGGCTATGACCATGCATCTCACCTGTATAATCTACATAAAAAATACTTCACATTCCTACTAACTGCTCATCATACTGTCTATATGTACCTTTCAACATCTGCCCTCTGTCCATTCTTAGTGGGGACTTATGTCTTATTTTTTGATAATTTCTTTTTTATTTACTAACATAAAGACTTCAAAACTGCTTTTCTGCAAAAAAAAAAAGTTCTAAGCTTGTTTCCCACCTTTCCTGTAACTAGTCTAGTCCAGATACAGATTTTCTGTATCCAGGACTGTTTTGTAAGTTTCTGAGCCCCCCAGACCTTTCTGCGTTGGAGGGAAGCCTTCTAGCTTATCAGTGGGAGTGGTAAGCACTAGGTAGCCTATCTACCACCAGAGGAGTGGTTTCTTGTCCAGAAATTGTAGTTTATTGGCTGTTTGGGCATTTTTTCCCTTTCCTTTCCTTTCCACTTTCTCATTTAAAAGCCCATGTTTGCACACTGTGCAGTGGTGCTCAGCTGAGGTAAACTATTACCAGTGCCAGAAAGTCTGCTCTTCAATTTTCCCCTTAGAACATGCTTGTTCTTTTACTTCTTCTACTTCAATTAGCTTAATTGGCTAGCACTTTAACATGCTTTTGTAGCATTTATTGTAGCACACTTAGGTGCTATCAGAACTAGCTGATCCTACGCAGTAACAGCACCGGTACTTATTAGTTATGACCACCCCTCCTGGTATGATTGTAGGGCAATTTCCTGTGCTTTCTCCTCTTAACCTGGTGCACTTGGGCATTCTGAGACAGTGTGGCAATTGTCTAATGTACACAGACAACCCTCTCCTCTTACCTCCCAACACTCATACCTGTGAGAGATGCACTTATATCACCAAACTGGAAGCAGTGCATGCTCCAACAACCAAGATCGGACTAGCTGGTCAAAAGGAGAAGGTCACCTGCAACTCATGACATAGAACACACAGCCCTCCAAAACACCAATCATCACAACCCACACATAGAAACACAAACCATAAAGCCACCTTCGTGGAGGATCTCAATAAAAATGTACCCAAACAACAGAGACCCCCAAGACAGAAATGCACTTCACCACCACAGCACAACACCAACCCCAGAACACATAGCTCACCACCACAGTGTGCCCATTAAACCAAGCCCTTAAGGCAATACACTTTGCCAAATATACTAATCATAGGAGACACAATTGCGAGGCTCACTGATGTCCCACTCACTAGGTTGAACAAGGAGAAGGTGACAGTCAGTTGTCTATCAGGTGCCAGGATCCACCACATAGTACATGCACTCAGGTCACTCCACAACAAGTACAAATATGGCTCAGTCATTGTCCATGTTGGTGTAAATGCCATGAGAAGTACCTCCCTGGACTACATGAAAAGAGATGTGATGGAACTCTTGGATTATGTGGCCCAGGCAGGTATGTCCCTAGCCCTGAGCAGTATTCTAACATCACCCAGAATGATACCACAGTACGAGCAGAAAATAATCGACTTCAACAACTGGCTAAGTTTTTTGTGTCATTCTAAGGGGATCCAGTATCTGTCTGCCTTGGATGACATGACTGACAGACCTCAATGCTTTGCCAGAGATGGCCTGCATCTGTCACCCATGGGATTCTGGGTACTGGCTAAGGCTCTTGCCACCCCTATAGTGCCTTTTTTTAGTCAGTGTTCCAAACACCAAAATTCCACTGTAACAGCTACAAATAAATGCAATCTGAGGGTTATGCTGCTCAATGCTAGAAGTCTAAATCTCAAGATGCACTCGCTCAAAGCTCTCCTCAAAATGGAGAATGTCGACATCTGTGCTGTAACAGAGACCTGGTTTAAAGAGACAGAAAGCACCCCTGCACTGCCAGGCTACAACTCATTCCCTACCTTTTGGCCTCAGAATATGTCCAGAAGCTCCAAAGGTGGTGGTATCTCCAAATTCTTAAAGAATAAGCACAGCTCTAGACTGGTAGCTCAGCATAATGCATCCGAGATACTTCAGGTATAGTTAACACTGGGTAAGATGGTGATGCAAGTCATAGCCTGCTACAGAACCCCAAACATGTCCCTAGACTCTCACTCCAAGTTCCTAAGCACCCTGGAATCTATTAAGGTCCAACCCAATACTTCTACTACCCTTCCATCAACTGGGAAAACTATTCAAGTACCAATGTACAGGCCCAGTGCTTTCTGGAATTTATCACTTCTAGTGCTCTAGACCAGCTCATTCTGGCCCCCACTAGAGGAAGCAACATCCTCAACCTGGTTATTAGAAACATGGGAGACAGTTTCTCCACGCCTATAGTCAATTACTCCCTGGTTAAATCTGACCACAAACTGATCACCATGGAAATCTCCATCTCACCTACACCCCCCGCTAAGGTGACCACCTGGAAAAACTTCTCTAAAGCCAACTTTGGGCTCCTAAAAACATAGGTGGCTAACTTCTCTGCATCCATGCCAATGGAAAATAGCTACATGACTGCCGAATCATACACCAATGCACTGTACAAGCATGTACACAAATGCATGGACCTTGCCATACCAAATACAACTAAGGGGATCTCCTCCAAAAAAAGGAAGCCAATCTGGTGGTCCCCAGTCATCAATTAACTCTATAACAGAAGGAAGAAACTGTTGCAGAAATAAATGAAGTCACAAGACTGCAAAACCTCCCTTATCAGTCTCAACAAAAAGCTGAGATCCCTTATCAAATCCTCTAAAGCCAGCCTTGAAGGCAGAATTGTGGCTGACACCAAAAACAACCACAAAACCTTCTGTAGCTATATCAAAAACCTCAAAGAAAATACTCAGATTTGCTCTGAGTTATTGCACAATAGCACCTCCTATACTGAGCCAACAGATATAGCCAACATACTGGCCAACAGATTCAGTGCCAACGTTATCCCTCCTCCCCAAGGGCTCTATCACAATACAAGAAGAATGCCAAGTACCCAACATTTATGTGGCACAGATAAAAGCTGCATTGTCCAAAGCCAAAAATACAGCATCCTTGGGACCTGATAATATCCCTGGCTGCATCCTACATGAGCCACAAAATGAACTGGCACTACATCTGTGTGCCCTGTTCAGTCACAGCCTTACCTCAGGCTATGTCCCTAATGAATGGCACACTGCTACAGATATCCCATTCCATAAAGGGGGAGTGACTGCAGACCCTGGGAATTTTTGACCCATTAGACTGACGAGTCTAGTATGCAAAGCTATGGAGCGCATCATCATGGACCTGCTTAACAAAGATATAGGCAATCTCCAAACTCTTGAACCCACACAGTTTGGCTTTGTCAAGGGGAGATCCTGCCTGCTGAACCTGGTTGACTGTTCTGAGGCAGTCACCAAGGCTGTGGATGAGGGTAAGGCAGGGCATATAGCCTACCTCGACCTGGCCAAGGCCTTTGATACCATCCCCACTCAGGTATCATTGATAAACTCACCAAACTAGGCATTAATCCTTACATTACTAGGTGGGTTGTAAATTGGCTCACAGATGGGACCCACAGAGTGAAAGTTGCAGGTTCCAAGTCTGACTGTTGGCTAGTCATGACTGGAGTCCCACAGGGCTCGGTACTGGGCCCTCTCCTGTTTGGCATCTACTTCTCAGAAGTCAGGGCCAACACAGAAGGACTTTGGATAACCAAGTTCACTGATGACTGCAAGCTAAGAGTCATTATCAGCTCCCCAAGTGATGCACACATCCTACAAAAGGGCCTTTCTGAGACCAATGACTGGTATCGGAACCATGACCTGAAGCATAACGCTAACAAATGCATTATCATCCCCTTTGGAAAAAACTCAGTTCCCATGAATTACCACATTGATGGAAGCCCACTGAACACTGAAGGGACCATAAGAGATCTGGGCACCCAGGTCGACAGCAACTTCACCTTTGACCACCACATTGCCACTATGGTCAGAAAATCCTTCTATGTGACACATCTTATAACCAAAGGTTTCACATCCAGGAAGAAAGAGGTCATCATCCCTGTCTGCTCATCCCTCATTAGACCAATCATAAAATATAACTCTCCATTTGGCATGTACCTGACCAGACACCTACAGCAGTTGGAGAGGCCACAAAATTCCCTCACAAAAAGAATCCAAGGCCTTAAACACATGTCCTATATGGACAGACTCAAGAAACTTCAAATGTTCTCAGTCTCTTATCATCTACTTAGAGGTGATCTCTACTTGATTTACAAAGCCATGTCCGACCCAGCCCTACTTAAAATGCTACATGTAAAGAAATCCCAATCCCCCACACCACAAGCTCCAGAGATCACAACATCATTACCACAATTAATATAACATGCTGGAGAGATAGGTTCATCTCTTAAAGACTGCCCATATTCTGGAATAAGCTTCCCATTCATGCCAAGCAGAGCACCTCGCTGGCCCTCTTCAAGAGAAATCTTGACAAGTGGATGGGTAACAGAAAGTTCACTCCAGGGATCATTCCAGTTGCCCTACTGGATAGGGGCACTGTGAACTAACATCAGGTGGCATGGTGCATGGACAATTTTTTTGGGCTAGGCTTGTAAAGGCTCCAGGGCCATTAGCCTAGTGCATACCTATGAACCTATGAACATATTTCACTGTCAAAATGTATGTATATGTGTGCATTCTTTTAATTACATCTATATCATTGTTTTATTTGATGTTATCTAATGCTTTGGAGCTTTTCTCTTCTTGTCTCTGCTGAAAATGGGTATGTATTACCCAGTCAGACAAATGTCAATAAAATAATAGTACTGATATTAGGATAATCCATGTCCATTGTCATTGCAGTAACCATGTGCAATATCAGGATCTGTTAGTGTGAGTCCAGAAACACAGAAACTGAATGGCTGAAAAATAGAACAACATCTAAAAAGTCTCAGAATACTCCCTTTTTTCTGAGATATGGCAATCTTGACGTTAGTTGTGATGATGTGAGGTATTGCCAGCTATACCAAGAGAAGTAGGGCAGTGGATGTGTGACATATGCCAGCATAGTTAGCTGGAGGTTTATAAAGAACTATATGTCATTTGTATATCAAACTGATTTGTACAGCTGCTTGTGTTGAAAGTGTATTTGTAAAGCTGTTTGTATTAGAATGTTCCAACAGTGGGCCCTGCAGGACAGAAAAGAAATACACCTGTATGTCAGACTGTATTGTAACTACTGAAATGAATATATTGTAACAGAGGATACTGAAAGAGAGCAGGTTAATCTCAGTCCAGCTAACTTTGAAAAATAGTCTGAAATTAAATTACCTGATTTAGGCCATAAAGATTGTATCTTACAGTTCTGATTGCAGCCAGAGACAAAAAGGCTGTGAAAACCAGGACTAGTTATCCTATTGTATTGTCCTTAGGGGTGAACTAATTGCTAGCCTCGAAGGGTGGAAGTTTTTAAAATAGTTTTATAGCTTCCAGATGCTATAACACATCTTAGCAAAGCTCTATGTGTGTGTATATAGTAACACATATATGCTAGATTCTGGCTAAGTTTCTAGTAAAGGGGGGTAGTGTTGGTTCCCAGAGTCAGATGACCAGATGTATGTGATGTAATTCTGTAATCCAGCACTGAAATGATGTTTTAATACTAGATGAGACAGAAGTCTCAGAGCAGTCTGTTTGTGAAACCAGAAAAAGAAGGACCACTCACCCAGTTCATCTTGCCTTGCTTTAGTAAGTGACCAAGGGAATAGTAATTCTTTAGATCAGTCAGGAAAATATAGCCAAAGTTGGTCAAACACTACCATTTGTGTTAGCATTAGTTTTACTCAGTATAATTGGATACCCTGGTAAGAGTCTTAGAGTAGCTGGCTTTGGTGTTCTGGAGGCAGTACCTACTTTATAGTCTGGGCACAGGGGGCATAGCTGGTAAATCTGTGCCAGCCTTTTCTAGGTGTGTGTGTGTGTGTGTGTGTGTGTGTGTGTGTGTGTGTGTGTGTGTGTGTGTGTGTGTGTGTGTGTGTGTGTGTGTGCGAAAATCAAATCTCAAAGATTGTGTGTGTCAGCTACTTGGAGCAGGGTCACAAAGCACTGGTTTCACAGATAGGGTGGTAGAAGACTTGGCTTGGAACACTCGGCTGAGAACTCAACTCTACAGCTGTGGTCAGGGTGGAGTCTTTTTTGGGGTCTGGTGAGAGAGGCAAACCCAGCTCCAGGACGGGAGTGTGTTCCCTGTGTGGTCTTAAGGGAAATTGTGCTTGGTGCAGAGAGATTATCTGGAAATACTGTGTGTATCTATTTTTGTTTCAAGTGAACATCCCTCCAGTCCATGGTGAGTATTGAGACTCCTTGGTCACTGACCCAGAGAAGGGACATCACATTAATATACATACGTTAAGGGGTAGATGGCTTATCCCCTGCAAAAAATGAAGTTTAAAGGAGAAAAGCAATGTTCATTATTTTTTCTTCTGCATTTTTGATCTTATTTGGGAGCCTTAAAATGTATAGGTAATTGGCTGCATACCTAATATGAGCCCAATGTAAATTACAGGTCAGTTTTCAAAACAATTTAAGCTCAGTGCAGCATGGAATACTAAGCTTGAGAGTCTCACCAAACATAAGCAATTCCATGTAAAGACTTCTGTAAATCATTTCATAATATGAAGATGATGAATCATGCAAGACCTAATGGGTAGTGCATTCATTGTGCCCAGTCTGAAACAACTAAAACCCTCACTACTTTCAATTTCAGTTAAGTATGTCATGTTATAAAGTGGGGATCCTGCTACCAAAATGCTGTGGTGAAGGATCCAGGTGTATGCCACTGTGAAATGTACTTCATAAAGTCACATTGTTTGGTGTGGTTGTAGGAAGACAGTAGGAGCACCTCAGGTCTCTCCCTGAAAAGAGGCTTCCAGTCTAGTGAAACTAACCCGATCAAACCCGATCAACAATTGATAAATAAATACAAATAAAAATTGTTAAGCTGGTAGTTGATCAGACTCCTAAGGGAGCATTTAACTCATGACCTGCTAATACATAAAAAGAAAATTGATGAGTATAAAGTATAGTAAGATATATTTTATAACAAAATTACCCAACTGACCACAGGAACAATCTGCTTTGCTGAAGTCAGTGACATAATATCTATGCTGTATCCAGTACTGAGCTAAAACTCTACCAGTGGAAGTCAATAGGATTAATTCTTGACACATAAACAGAATACAGAGGAAACTAGAGTAGATCGCATTCACAAAACAGCTAAAATGCAACATCTGGCTAAAGTACAGTTGTGTAAGAACTAACTATAACTTACCACAACAGTAGATCTCCTACTGATCACTGTCCCTTTATTCCAAACTGTTGGGTTATCTCAAAAAATAAGCTGGATATCCAGCAAGGATACCAGAACCTGTTTTGCAAGTTCTGTTCTCTCTGGATTAATTGACAGTCCCCTATGCTGGATCCATCCTCCCTTTCTACACATTAAGCTTTGCGAATCCCCCAACATTTTAGAACACTGTAACAGTGATTGGGTCTATATTAAAACCACAAAAGCTGAAATCCGTGAATGCAATTACATCGAACCATAAATGTCAATCTACTAAAACAGTGAACTACGGAAACGTCGAAAATCAGAATGCCGAATGAATTTCCTTAGCCAGCAGGGTGATTGTGAGGATGAGGAAATATATCCTTTTCCCCACTGTAGTGCAGTCTCGGAATTGGTATATTTAAGTAGGGGGGGGTTGGGTGCAGGGGCTTGCCCCCCTGCAAAAATGTTTGGAAAAGTGTGTTACATTAGGTTTGTTTAGTTAGATTCAACTTATCTGTATGGCTCTGTTGCTTCCGGAAATACATTCTGCGTTCTGATTTTCAACATTTCCATAGTTTGCTGTTTTAGATTAACGTTTATGTGTTGATGTAATTGCATTCACAGATTTCAGCTTTCGTGGTTTTAATATGGACCCCAGTGATCTAAGGAAGGGCACAGTACAGTTGTGAAAGGACTTACAATAACAGTAGACGTCCTGCTGATCACTGTTGCTGTATTCCTTCCCACCCTTCCATCCTCCTATTTGTTTTTTGTTGTTTGTACCTATTTATTTGCTAACATCTCTTTTCTCGTGGACGAAGGAAGAACCATTCTCTACCTTCCATCCTATTAGCTAATCACTTTCCAGCTTTGTTACCTTCCTCAGGTGTCTCAGGATCTCATGGCTTTGAGATAGTCTGAGATTTTCACACTAATACATTATCTTATGTACCCTTACACCCATGAGCTTAGGTCATACATCGAACATATGGCCCTATGGGAAGTTTTGGCAATGGCACCCCAGATGAACATCCTGGTTATTTGGTGAAATAACACATGCACACTAATCAAAAGAGAGCCCACATTGTACTTTATCTGCTACAAAGTTGAAATATAGCAAGGACAGTCATTTTGTTTAAATGCTTTGACACATAGGAGAGATTTTGTTACTTTGTGTCAGTTAAGAAACATCCTATGTATACAGGACTTGTCAATGCATGCAGCATATTTAATCTAGTTCAGTGCTGTAATTTGCTGGGTAGGTTCTGAATTAGTGAAAAATCTAGTAATAAATTATTTATCTAACACTGATTTGGCTTATTTCTGTTGTGTTTAAAGCAGACATGTCTTAATCAGAAAGAAAAAGCAAAGGCTATCGGCAACTGTCTTTACAACAGCTGGAATTTTTAGTGATAAAACTAACTACAGTGCACACCCCCTTTACCTGAACTGTCAACCCAATCCCGAGGGAGGGTTCTATAAGTAGATTTACCTGTGTGTAAATTGATCCCCAGTCTGCAGGAACTCTGACATTACAAACTATAATAGACTGAATTATCATGGTGACACAAACAAGTTCAGACTTGACAGAAGTGGTCATTGTAGCCAGTATACTTCTTTCAGATGTTCCCATTAAGGGTTGCCACAGTAGATCATCTGTTTCCATTTTTTTCTGTCCTCCGCATCTTGCTCTGTCACACCAACCATCTGCATGTCCTCTCTCACCACATCCATAAACCTCATCTTAGGCCTTCCTCTTTTCTTCTTATCTAGCAACTCCATCCTTAGCATCCTTTTCCCAATATACCCAGAATCCCTCCTCCGCACATGTCCAAACCAATGCAATCTTGCTTCTCTGGCTTTATCTCCAAACCGTCTAACCTGAGCTGACTTCTAATATACTGATTCCTAATCCTGTCCATCTCGTCACACCCAGTGCAAAACTTAACATCTTTA
This sequence comes from Protopterus annectens, assembly GCF_019279795.1. Classification (NCBI taxonomy): domain Eukaryota; kingdom Metazoa; phylum Chordata; order Ceratodontiformes; family Protopteridae; genus Protopterus; species Protopterus annectens. Next base: position 1,220,485,622 of record NC_056726.1, read on the forward strand.
ACTCTGCCACCTCCCGCTGTGACTCCTGTTTTTTCTTCAATGGCACTGTCTCCAAACCATCATTGCAGCCAGTATATACTAACAAAATGCACTAATAACTATCATAAATAAAAGCAACTAAGCTTCTACAGCACTAAGTCTTAATTTTGATAACTGGAGATTAGTTTCTTTCACTGCTTATTCACAAATATCTCACTTTGAACATTAGATTCATAGTAGCTATGTGAAACATACAAAACAATAATAGATATAACAAGCACATGACTAGGCTGATACTGTGGATTTTTTTATTTTTTATGCACAGTTACTGCCAGTTCTGTCACTTTGAGTTACTAACAATCGATCGAGTATGGAGGTAACCTTTGTAATTTTGTTAAACACCACTTGTTAACCCGGTAAATTGATTGACCATAGAAGAATATCAGAAACAGAAAGAACAGTCTGCTTTGCTGATTTTAATAATGTAATACCTTCAAAACATATGCAAAATTAAGATTTTTCTTCAGTACACTTTTTTACCTACTGCTAACACTGACTTCCAACACCCTTATTTCATGCTCCCAGTGTTACCAGTCCCTGCAGTTCACAATACTTTAGTGGCTTTCTTGTGCGATTTGCACTAGGAGGGTAACCCTGCTAGAACAGCACTTTCATGTTTGGAGGATTGCAGTATATGTTAGGATCCAGGATGTGTGTCATCAGGCATTGCAGAGTGTTATGGGGAAGGTGAGGAACCACCATACTGCGGTAAGTTTCAATGCCCTAAACCAACCCAGCATGCCGACATCCCAAAATTAGCCTGGGAAATCAATAAGAAGTGTCCTAAGAGCATGCTTGACCTGGGCCCTTACAGTAGCATGCCCCCTCAGCCCTTCTTCATGCCCTAGCCTAGTGATCTCTTTTGACTGAAGTGTGGTCTCTGCCAAGGCTTAGCAAGCTGCACCCAGCATGATCCCTCCTGCCTGAATAGGCAAGACCATACTGCCTGTCTGCACCATCAAGCACCCAAACTGTGACGTTAATTCAGGTTACCCGGTCATTGTCAGATCTTTATCTCATTATGCCACTAGTCTTTGTTTCCTAAATGCACTTTTACTCCAGTGACAAAGAGAAGCAAGATGAATGGTCCCAATTCCATTTCACTCTTCGGTGTTAATACGTGTTGATTGGCTGTAGCTTTATGTCACTTTAGCTGGGATTCAAAGACAAGTGCTGAGTGCCTGAGCAGGGCTAGTTTTCAACGGGTTCTCTGTGTGGTGAGCCACTTAGCTAATCAGATATGCGCTAGGCATTGAATAAAGCCAGCAGACTGAGTAAAGGGTCACATAGTAAATATGTGATCACAGGGAAAGCCACCCTAGGCTGCTTCACCGCTGGAAGAGTGATACAGAAGGACATACCTCTCAACATCTTAGTGCAAGAAATCTGGACAGAGACAAAAATAATGGGGCTAAAGAGGCCCAAAAATATGGACAATTTTTAAATATTGCTCTTATAGACTTAGCAAGTTGCTAGAATAATAGGTTTTGCATTCACATACATTTTGTGAAAGATATGAAGCCTGAAATTCAAATGTCTGTCATTATTTAGTGACTTAAATCCTTGGTGATTTGCAAGAAAAAACACAAATTTTATGAGGAATGAACCAAAAATATGAGGCAAACATTTGTACATTTGGTGAAAATCTGGACAGTTGAGAGATTTGCAGAAGGATGTGTGGCCTATGTGATGGACATTATAGTGATGACAGCCTAGCATGACCATACTGATGCACACTTGTGTAAGCAATGTAAGGCCACAATACTGAATTTCATACCAGCCTGACACAAAATGGACAGTACAATGGCCATCAAATAGACTACAGTGAGGCTACACCCCAAAGTGCCAACCCTGTTTGTCATATAAAATTATAAAGGATAGGACTTAACTTTTAACTCTATATAAAATGAGGAGAAAGTGAAGTAGATAGGAAAGTAGGAAAGGAAAGAACAGCAATACACAAGGGTAGTTGTAGGGTATGGTGAGGGGAAAGGAGGGGAACTTTTTTATTGGAAAGAAGCACTTTTTTCACAAATGAAAAAGAAGTATATATTTAAAGTTAGTAAAGACATTTTAGATGAGATAGAGGGAGAAAAGGCATGCATACAAACATAAAACACACATTTTAACAGGGAGGTGTCAGTAGACACAAAAAATTGAGAAGAACAGTGGCTGGACACAAACATACACAGGATGGACAAGTCATAATGGTGAGTGTTGAAAAATGAACAAGGAATAGGAATGGTACATAATGGGGGGAGGCATCCGTAGATGGGGAAAGGGTAGGATCTTGTAATGGCTGAATGCCATACCAGCTCAGAGGGCAACAAACAGGAATAATATGCCTGGTTGTTTGATGTTAGAGGCATAATGCTTCTCCAGTAGACCACTATCCTGAGCTGGCCAGTCACATGACTTCATAAGACATGCCAAAAGCCACTACCTCCATTTTTGCCTTCCTTGTGTTTCAGTACCAGCTCAGCAGCACGTACAGGGCTTTATTATCACAATAATGACATAAAGCTTGACAACTCAATTCACTTTTTTAAAACCATCCCTTCTAGTTTCTCTGATGGTGGAACTACTTGGGATTTCTTCTTAGCTTGTTTCCTGCCTTTCCTGTAACTAGTCTAGTCCAGATACAGATTTACTGCAACCAGGACTGTTTGTAAGTTTCTGAGCCCCCAAAGCCTTTCTGTGTTGGAGGGAGGCCTTCTAGCTTATCATTGGGAATGGTAAGCACTAGGTAGCCTATCTACCACAAGAGTGGTTTCTGGCCCAGAAATTGTAGTTTATTGGCCATTTGGGCAGTTTTTCCATCTCTTTCAACTTTCTGGTTTAAAAGCCTGCATTTGCGCTTGTTTCCCACCTTTCCTGTAATTAGTCTAGTCCAGATAAAGATTTGCTGTATCCAGGACTGTTTGTAAGCTTCTGAGCCCCCAAAGACTTTCTGTGTTGGAGGGAAGCCTTCTAGCTTATCAGTGAGAGAGGTAAGCACTAGGTAGCCTATCTACTACAAGAGTGGTTTCTGGCACAGAAATTGTAATTTATTGGCCGTTTGGGCAGTTTTTCCATATCTTTCAACTTTCTGGTTTAAAAGCCACAGTTTACGCTTGTTTCCCACCTTTTATGTAACTAGTCTAGTCCAGATACTGATTTGCTGTATCCAGGACTGTTTGTAAGCTTCTGAGCCCCCCCCCCCCCGCAAGCCTTTCTGTGTTGGAGGGAAGCCATCTAGCTTATCAGTGGGAGTGGTAAGCACTAGACAGCCTATCTACCACAAGATCCAGGGACAGATTCTTTGTTTTAGCACTTGAATTTGCTTATTCGTGCTCAGCACTTGTTCAGAACTTGTTGTTAGCACTAAATACGCTACAAATTACTAGAGCACTCAACCTTCCTCTTTACCTAGAGGAAAACAGTTTTTGTACTTACTTTCCTCACATGCCTAGAAAAAAACAGCTCTTATAATTACTTTCCTCACTTCTCTAAAGGAAAGTAATTTTTTATTCAGGCATGTCCAAGGGTCAGCTCCATGTGTTCTCTCCTATCTGATGAATCTGGGCATCTTGAGGCAATGTACAACCCCCTCCTCCTACCACCTAACACCACAACCTGTGAGAGGTGCACTTATCTAGCCAAACTGGAGGTAAAGCTCTCTCCAACTAAGACTGAACTTGACAGTCAAGAGGAGAAATAAACACTTGCACCACACCACACTCATCACATAGTCCCACTAAACCTACATCACCAAAATCCACACATAGAAACACAAAAACATTCACAGATGTTCTCAATAATAATCTTCTCAAGCAACAGAGACCTTCAAAGCAGAAACGCAAACAACCTCCACCCCCCCAACACAACCCAAATGACACATAGCCCACAGACTCAATTTGCCAATAAACTACAGCCCATAAGGCAAACCAACGTACCCAACACACTAGTCATAGGTGACTCTATAGTCAGGCACACTGATGTCTCACTCACCAGGCTAAACAAGGAAAAGGTTACTGTCAGCTGCCTGTTGGGTGCCAGGATCCGCCACATAACCCATGCACTCAGGCCACTCCACAACAAGTACAAATATGACTCTGTCATTGTCCATGTTGGTGTGAATGACCTGAGATGTACCTCCCTGGACTACATGAAAAAAGGCATAAAAGAGCTGTCCGATCTTGTAGCCCAGGCAGCTATGACCCTAGCCCTGAGTAGCATCCTGCCATCACCCAGAATTATACCGCAGTACAAGGAAAAATGATTGGCTTCAACAATTGGCTAAGCTTCTGGTGTCATTCTAAGGGGATCTGCTATCTGTCTGCATAGGACGACATGGTCTATAGACCATGACGCTTTGCCAGAGATGGCCTGCACCTCTTGCCCCTGGGATTCTGGATACTGGCTAAGACTCTTGCTGCCCCTATAGTGCCTTTTTTAGGCAAGGTTCAAATGACAAATTCACCACCGTAACAGGAACAGGCAAGCAAAAACTGAGGGTAATGCTGCTCAATGCTAGAAATCTAAATCTCAAAATGCACTCACTTGAGGCACTCCTTAAAATGGAGAGCATCGATATCTGTGCAGTGACAGAGACCTGGTTCAAGGCTCTAGAGAGCACCCCTGCATTACTAGGCTATAACTCATATCACACTTTTCGGCCATCTAACCTGGACCAGAACACCAAAGGCGGAGGTGTTTCCATATTCATTAAGGATATCCACACCTCCAGGCTAGTTGTGCAGCATAATGCATCCGAGGTTATCCAAGTGCAACTAACTCTGGACAAAACTTCAATCCAAATTGTAGCTTGCTAAAGATCCCCCACCATGCCCCAGGATTCCCACTCCTCTTTTCTTGAAATACCGGAAGATATTAGGGTTCAACCAAACACCTTAATAATGGGCGATTTCAACTACCCCACCATTAACTGGGAAAACTACTCATGTACCAACTTCTTTGCTCAACGCTTTCTGGAATTCATAAATTCCAATGCCCTGGATAAACATATCCACACGCCCACTAGGGGCAGCAATATCCTAGACCTAGTCATTACCAACATGAGTGACTAGTGTTCCACACCTGAAGTCAACTCCTCATTGGTCAGATCCGACCATAAGCTAATCATCCTAGATATCCGCATCCCAACCCCACCCAACATTAAGGAAACCACGATAAAAAATTTCTCCAAAGCCAACTTCATGCTTCTTAAGACAGAAGTGGCGAACTTCATGACACCCATGCAGATGGACAATATAGCTACGACTGCTGAATCCTACACAAATGCACTCTATAAGCACTTACACGAGTGCATGGATCATGCTGTCTCAAACAGAACCAAGGCGCTATCCTCCAAAAAAAAGTAAGCCAATCTGGTAGTCCCCTGCCATAAACAAACTCTACAACAGAAGGAAGAAACTGTTGCAAAAGAGAGTAAAATCCTATCAGTGGAGGAGCTCCCTGGTCAGCCTCAGTAAGAAGTTGAGATCCCTTATAAGATCCTCCAAAGCTAGCTACGAAAACAAAATCACCACTGATTCTAAGGGCAACCACAAAGCATTCTATAGCTATGTCAAGAATCTCAATGGCAACCCCCAGATCTGTTCTGAGTTACAGCACAACAGCATGAACATTACAGAACCAACTGATATTGCCAACATCCTTGCAGATAGGTTCATTGCTAACCTTACCCCCTCTCAACCCCTAAAAAGCCCATATCTATACAGGAAGAATGCAGAGTCCCTGTAATCACATCTATGCAGGTAAAAGCTGCACTCTATAAAACCAAAAACACAGCATCCATGGGACCGGACAACATCCCAGGCTGCATTTTACATGAACTTCAGAACAAACTGGCTCCTCACCTAAGCACTATATTCAATCATAGTCTCACGTCAGGCTTTGTGCCCACTAAATAGTGCACAGCAACAGTTATCCCACTCCACAAAGGGGGAGACACCACTGATCCTGGGAACTATCGCCCTATTAGCATGACAAGCCTGGTCTGCAAGGCCATGGAACGTATCATTATGGAACTCATAAACAAAGACATTGGTAACCTCCAAACTCTGGATCCCACCTAGTTCAGGTTTGTGAAAGGCAGATCATGCCTTCTGAACCTGATCAACTTCTTTCAGGCAGTCACCAAAGCCATTGATGAGGGTAAGGTGGTTCACACAGCCTATCTTGACCTCGCCAAGGCTTTCAACACCATCCCCCATTCTGGAATTATAGCTAAACTCACTAAACTAGGTATAAATCCCTACATCACAAGATGGGTTGCCAACTGGCTCACTGACAGAACCCACACTGTTAAAGTTGCAGACTCCAAATCTGACTTCAAACCAGTGACAAGTGAAGTACCACAGAGTTCAGTCCTGGGACCTCTCCTGTTTGGTATCTACTTCTCTGAAGTACAGGCTAACACAGAAGGCCTCTGGCTAACGAAGTTCGCAGATGACTGCAAACTAGGAGCCATAGATGAGTCCCCAAATCATGTGGACATCCTATGGAAAGGCCTCAATGAGACAGATGCCTGGTGTCAGAGGCATGGCCTGAAGCTCAATGCCAAAAAATGCATTGTCATCCCGTTTGGTAAAAACTCTGTACACATGAACTACTACATAAACGGCAGTCTACTTAATGCTGAATGCGTGATAAGAGACCTTGGGACCCAGGTGGACAGCAGTCTCTCCTTTGATAATCCCATCACCACAGTAGTCAGGAAATCCTTCTATGTGGCACACCTCATCATAAAAGGGTTCTCATCCAGGAAAAAAGAGGTCATTGTTCCCCTCTACTCAGCACTCATTAAACACATTATAGAGTACAACGGCCCTTTTGGAATGTACCTCACAAGACATCTGCAGCAGGTGGAAAGGCCACAGAACTACCTCACAAAGAGGATTACTGGCCTCAAACAGATGCCCTACACTGACCGCCTCAAAAAACTCCAGCTTTAATCTGTATCATATTGCCTACTCCAAGGAGATCTCTGCCTAACATATAAAGCTCAACAAAAAATGAGGAGCAAGTCCAGAGCAAAAAATTAGAACCCCAGTACTGGACAAGAAGGAAGGAAAACCAAACTGCTTGTGGATTCTTGTAAAACAAACTCCTGGCTTTAATAGTATTAATGCAAACAAAATACAAACAAAACATTTTCGTCTGGATGCAGATCAGACTTCTTCAGATACATTTGTATTGAGTAATAAGCCAATATATATACACACCAATTGTAAAACATCCCACCTATAATTAATCAATTAACTTAATAGTAGCTGATTACTGCTTTAAAGGAATACCTTAATAATGAATGCTAGCAGCCAGTATATTAAATGACAAAAAGTAAAAGATTCATTAAAATACAAGTATTTAACTTGTTTGAATAAATTATTTTAATACTCCAAAGAACATTTGGTTACTGAACATTTGATTAATAAAATATAAGGTTAAAGACTTGATTTAAAAAAGGCAATTAATGAACAAATACTGTGACCAGATATGATTATTACAGTTTGGCTAATCTGAGTTTTAATAATGGTGTAAGGGAAATGCTGTCATTTAAACCTGGAGGTTTGTTCGCCTCCAGGAAAATTTGCCAATATGCTTCTCTGTATGCCAACTTTGATTCCCAAGGACCACCCCTGGGATCTTTTTGTACTGTTTCTATTACAAAAAGGCAATAATTTGCTTTGGGGCATGACAAGGAGTGTCTATATAAAGCATTATGGTGATTCCTGTTATTTATACTGTTCATATGTTCGTATATTCTACGCTTTAATTGTCTTTCGGTTTTGCCCACGTAAAATCTTTCGCAGTCCTTGCAACACACCAAATAGACTAACCCTGAACTATTACTAATGCTTTATATAGACACTCCTTGTCATGCCCCAAAGCAAACTATTGCTTTTTGGTAATAGAAACAGTACAAAAAGATCCCCGGAGTGGACCTTGGGAATCAAAGTTGGCATACAGAGAAGCATATTGGCAAATTTTCCCGGAGGCGAACAAACCTCCAGGTTTAAATGACAACATTTCCCTTATACCATTATTAAAACTCAGATTAGCCAAACTGTAATAATCATACTTGGTCACAGTATTTGTTCATTAATTGTCTTTTTTAAATCAAGTTTTTAACCTTATATTTTATTAATAAAATGTTCATTAATCAAATGTTCTTTGGAGTACTAAAATAATTTATTTGGGTTGGGAAGGTGGCCTAATGGTTAAGGTGTTTGCCTTACAAACACAAGGTGCAGGGTTTGAATCTCACAAGGGGTAATTGACTTGGCTTAAAATGGCTCGCAAGGGCAGTTAGCTTAGTACTAACCTATGAACCTTATTCAAACAAGTTAAATACTTGTATTTTAATGAATCTTTTACTTTTTGTCATTTAATATACTGGCTGCTAGCATTCATTATTAAGGTATTCCTTTAAAGCAGTAATCAGCTACTATTAAGTTAATTGATTAATTATAGGTGGGATGTTTTACAATTGGTGTGTGTATCTATATATATATATATATATATATATATATATATATATATATATATTGACTTATTACTCAATATAAATGTATCTGAAAGAGTATGATCTGCATCCAGATGAAAACGCTGTGTTTGTATTTTGTTTGCGTTAATACTATTAAAGCCAGGAGTTTGTTTTACAAGAATCCACAAGCAGTTTGGTTTTCCTTCCTTCTTGCCCAGTACTGGGGTTCTAGTTTTTTGCTCTGGACTTGCTCCTCATTTTTTTTGTTGTGGTTTTCATGGAGGCTGAAGGAAACCGAACTAACCACCCGGTAACGGAAGGTCCAAAAGGAACCGAGGTGGGTGAATTTCAAAAAATAGTGGGTCAATTGACCCAACTTGTGGAACTAGTGACTCCTCTTAGCCAGGGTCTTATGGTTCTTCTTTCTACACTCATTTGCCATGGAACCAAGAGGCATTGTTTAACAAGGGGAACAGACCACAGCAACAAGCGGAAGGAATTTCCTTGGGTGCGAATGCACAGGAAACGGATGCTTATACACAAAACTTTCATTCTACAACTATGGTTCTGCGGAACCAAGACAATACTAATTTAGCCAGGAGAGCCTCCGGGGACAATAATACAAACAACATGCCAGGGGGAGACTTCTCTAAGTGGCTGCAAGACAAACCTATAGTTTGCAAACCAGGGACCAGGACTGTATCGGATTTACCCCTGGAGAGTTACAATGAAAATTTGAACAAATTGCATGGGGCTTTACTAATGTACAAATCTTTTTCTATTAACAATGATTACCTTCATGAATGCATAAAATTAGATATTGTACCTAAAGGACTTCACCTATATAAATACCCTAACAATGTTGAAGTCGGAAGTGAATTTCATAAAGAACTTTTATCTATTTTTGACAATTGTGGCTTTGAAATTTTAAAACCTATCATTAAAAATAATCAAAGGGAAATGTCTATGTTACAGGAGCATATTGATTTGTATAATGAACGTATTACCAATGATTTGCTGTTTCAAGTGCAAACTGAAAATAACAAATACTTTGAATTAAGGGGCATTATAGACAAGAAATGTGACGAGATTTTATGTAGAAAATATAAGAAAATAGAGATTTGAAAGAATATAGGGAGGGAAAACAATACCCTCAACCTAAATACTTTGGGCAGACCTACACTAAGGACAGCAACACACCCTTGGAGGGGTAGCAAGCTAAACACTCCGGACAGGGTTACAATAATTCCAATATGTCCGAAAGGGAAATTAATTATGATGACCAACAGGTAGCAGGCCCACATACGTCTGAGAGGTTATGGAATAAGAATTATAATTACAACCATTTTCACAGAGGAGGTCATTATCAGGGGAAGGGGGGCAGAGAGATTACAGATACTAGCATTGAACAACATTTGTTATCAAAATGTAAATGAAAATACACAAATAGTCAGCATGTCTGGTTTTCATATTTTCAGTTACAGTGGTATAGAAGTTACTGCAAGTTTCTTTGAATTATTTATTCAAGGTTTTAAATTTGTTCCACTAATCAACAGTAACTTGACACAAGTAATTTTTGATTTAAAAATGTTTATCAGAAGGTTAAACTTAGAAAATATGTTTGGTGATCAACCTTCTGTTACACAATCCAATACACCAAAGAAAAAAAACGTTTTCAATCCACCTCTTCACCAACAACTGAAAAATTTGGAAAATGTGATTGAGATTGAAATTAGGAAACAAATACCCAACAATAGGATATACTCCAATTTGAAACATGAACAAAGAGAATTATTGACACAATTATGTTCCAACCCACAGCTTCGAGTCATGGAACCAGATAAGGGAGGGGATATTGTCCTCATGGACAAGATAATGTACGAAGGGAAAATGAACACTATTTTGAATGACATCAGTAGATATAGAAAAGTCTCTATCGATGAAATAAATATATCTTAGAAAAAAAATAGATTTGGCACTCAAGGATCTATTTGATCAGGGAGTCATAGATTTTGATATATATATATAATTACCTTGTAAACACTACACCTAGGGTACCATCCATTTTTGGGGTACCCAAAATGCATAAGAGTGTAGAAACCCCCCCCCTTAGACCTATTGTTTCCTCAGAAGGTGCCAAAATTGCACCCCTGTCCAAATTTTTGGACTGGAAACTCAAGAAACTGTGGGGAAGACAAACATACATGCTAAAGGATTCCTTGGAATTTTTAAGTATGGTCAAAACAGAACATTTTGCTCCACAACTGAAATTTGCTACAGTTGATGTCATAGACTTGTTTTCAGTGATCCTGCATGACACTGGATTGGCTTGGTTAGAGGAAGCACTCAGGACTAAACCAGACATTATGGAAAATGAGATATTCCTATGTCTGGAATTGGCTGAATTAGTTCTCAAGAACAATTACATGTATTTTGAAGGTGAGTACTTCAAACAAGAGACAGGAGTAGCCATGGGGGCCAGTTATGCCCCCATGTTTGAAGATATTGTCATTTCAGTTTGGGAAGAAAAGTTTGTTTACAATAGTACATACCAAAAATACTGGAATTTATATACCAGATTTTTGGATGATATCTGCATTTTTTGGGTGGGAGATATACAACTTTTTGAAGAGTTTTTTCAATATCTTAACTCAACCACTCATTTTTTCAAGTTCACCTACCAAATTTCTCAAGACAGTTTAAATTATTTGGATGTATCCCTGAGCAAATTTAAAGAAGGTTTCAAATCTACCATACACAGAAAAAACACTTTTTCCACTACCTATATCCACTTTTCAAGTGCACACCCGTTTTTTCAAAAGAAGGGCATTGTCAAAGGCCAGTATGTAAGGGCCAGTTGCAAGACATCAGTGGATGTCGATTATGAACAGGAATGTACAAAATTGAAACATATGTTTTTGGAATGTGGTTATCCCAGTTAATTGATATCTAACATTTACATTGAGGTTACACAGGGTAGAAAAGACAAATATAAGCCTATTTTGGGTGGAAGCTTAGAGTTCAGTAATCAATATGGTGATACAATTAATAAGAGTTCGGGATACAACAGAGTTTTTGCAACCAATTTCAGTGGCAGTGTATATTTGATAAAAAAAAATTATAGAAAAAGAATACAAAAAATTTTCAGAACTTACAGATTTACCTAACCTCAAGAATAAACTGATCAAAGTAGTGTTTAGAAAAGGAAAAAACATAAAAAAATCTGCTAGAAAAGGCCAACTATAGCAATGTTTTTTCACAAAAAAGGAAAGGTACATATAAGTGTGGGGCTTGTAACCAGAGTTCATAGGTTCATAGGTTCATAGGTAGGTACTAGGCTATCTGCCTGAAGGCATTTATAAGCCTAGCCAGAATGTGTTGGCTTTCATTGCCCCCTTAGATTAGTTCCCTGTGCTTCTGTCCAGCAGAGCCACTGAAGTGATCCCCGAGGTAAACTTTCTGTTTCCCATCCATTCGTCAATGTTTCTTCTGAAGAGTGTTAGCAAGGAGCTCTGCCTAATGAAGATTGGGTTCATAGGTTCATAGGCTGGTACTAGACTATCAGCCCTAGGGCCTATACAAGCCTAGCCATAACAGTTCTCTGGCTATATCTTCCCACACTATTTACTTCCCTGGACCCCTGTCTAGCAGGGTGACTGACGTGATCCCCGGGTTGAATTTCCTTTCTCCCATCCAATCGTCAAGGTTCCTTTTGAAGAGAGCCAAAGAGGCACTCTGCTTGACATGTATGGGCAATCTATTCCAGAGTCTGTGGAGTCTCTGGCTCAGGAACCTATTCCTCCAGCATGTTTTGTTTATTGTAATGACAAGGCTTAGATCCCTGGAGCATGTGGCTCTGAGGGATTGGGATTTCTTTAAGTGTAGCATGTCCAACAGGTCTGGGTTTGACATGGCCTTGTATGTTAAGCAGAGATTGCCTCTGAGTAGACGATATAGGACAGAGTATAGCTACAGTTTTTTAAGGCAGTCAGCGTAGCGCATCTGATTTAGGCCTGTGATTCATTTAGTGAGGTATTTCTACAGCCTTTCCAGTTGTTGCAGATGTCTTGAGAGGTACATAACAAATGGGGCATTGTATTCTATAATGGATCTAATGAGGGATGAGTACAGTGGGACAATGACCTCCTTTTTTCTGGATGAAAAGCCCTTAGTGATGAGGTGTGCCAAATAGAAGGATTTCCTGACTGTTGTGGCAATGTGGTTATCGAAGGTGAGACCACTGTCCACCTGTGTCCCTAAGTCTCTTATCACACTTTCGGTGTTTAGTGTACTGCCACCTATATGGTAATTCTATTCACGGGTACATGTTTTTTCTTACATTATACACAAAGAACATGTTACAATAGCCTTGAGGAACAAAGTATTGTATTCCCACGGTCATTCCAACTGTAATAGTCCAGGGTTAGTCTATTTGGTTTGTTGCAAGGGCTGCGAAAGTTTTTACGTGGGCAAAACCGAAAGACAAAGCGTAGAATATACAAACATATGAACAGCATAAATAACAGGAATCACCATAACGCTTTATATAGACACTCCTTGTCATGCCCCAAAGCAAATTATTGCTTTTTTGTAATAGAAATAGTACAAAAAGATCACAGGGGTGGTTCTTGGAAATCAAAGTTGGCATACAGAGAAGCATATTGGCAAATTTTCCTGGAGGCTAATAAACCTCCAGGTTTAAATGACAGCATTTCCCTTACACCATTATTAAAACTCAAATTAGCCAAATTGTAATAATCATATTTGGTCACAGTATTTGTTCATTACTTGTCTTTTTTAAATCAAGTTTTTAACCTTATATTTTATTAATCAAATGTTCAGTAACCAAATGTTCTTTGAGTATTAAAAATAATTTATTCAAACAAGTTAAATACTTGTATTTTAATGAATCTTTTACTTTTTGTCATTTAATATACTGGCTGCTAGCATTCATTATTAAGGTATTCCTTTAAAGCAGTAATCAGCTACTATTAAGTTAATTGATTAATTATAGGCGGGATGTTTTACAATTGGTGTGTATATATATATTGACTTATTACTCAATACAAATGTATCTGAAGAAGTCTGATCTGCATCCAGACGAAAACTCTGTGTTTGTATTTTATTTGCGTTAATACTATTAAAGTCAGGAGTTTGTTTTACAAGAATCCACGAGCAGTTTGGTTTTCCTTCCTTCTTGTCCAGTACTTGGGTTCTAACATATAAAGCTATGTTAAACCGAGAGCTGTTGGACATGCTACACCTAAAGAAATCCCAATCCCTTTGAGCTACATGCTCTAGGGACCTAAACCTGGTCACCACAATAAACAGGACATGCTTGAGGGATAGATTCCTGTCCCAGAGACTTCCTATACCCTGGAACAAGCTACCCATCTATGTCAAGGAAAAAAACCTCATTAGCACTCTTCAGGAAAAATCTTGATAAGTGGATGGGAAATAGGAAATACACCCCAGGGATCACTTTTGTGGCTCTGCTCAATAGGGGCACAGGAAATTATCTTTCTTGGGTGGCGTAAGCCAGGGAACCTTGTTGGCTAGGCTTACTTAGGGCCTTGGGCCGATAGCCTAGTACCTAACTATGAACCTGTGAACCTATGAACATGTAGACTTCTACAAAATTCTGCTGAGCTTACATACTGCAGTTTCACAAGAAAGCACCATGGCAGTACTTCCTAGTCTCACGCCTGCTGAACAATAGGATCTTCCAACTCGGTCTAGTTATGTCACCGCAAATAACCTCCCTAGATCCTCAGTTTTTGAAAGCAGTTTTGTGTCATCAGACAGAGAAAGTTGAAGAAATGCCCAGTCTTTTAAGAGTCTCATATATTTCAGCCTACAGTAACCACCTTGCTTTGTGATGTATAGATAGGAAAGTATCTGTATATTCCTGGCATCTGGTATCTCTCTGGTTTAGTAGCAATGAAGCACTGGAAGATATATTCTTGAAGATATTATATTCTTATGAAAACAACTTTATTTAATTTGTTTAAAAGTATTCTTCCTTGTAGAAAAAAATGTAATGTGTTGTGATTAAGTGAGCAATAATGCCTGATAGCATTTGTGTCATAATACTTTTAATCGGTTATTATTAACACACATAATACTGTACAATCCCTTAGTTTCTCAAATCGTCTGTTCCCTACTTCAGCATTATCTTCTGTCTTGTGACTTGCATTCTTCTCACAAGCATGTCCTATATATTTATAAACCTCAAAGGTTGAATGGCATTAGTCTGTATTCACAGTCTATTGTCAAGACCTGGAATAATGTTCCAGAATCAATCAGACTGACACTACTATACCTTCAAATTTTGCCTAAAAGAACATCAGGCCGACTCCTGGATCTGCTCATGCTCTGTACCATCTTAGTACTCATCCCTATTCACATGTTACAGCACTTACTCTTGATCCAGCTTACTACCCCTCCTGTTTTTCCACCATCCAAGCCTTTCCTTCAGTAAACTTTCAGCTATGATATCTGCTTTTTCCTTCTCCTTTTTTGTCTTTCCAAAATAATCACTTGGCCTCTCTGCTCTACTATTATATCCTACTTTGTATTTTCAAACTATTTTAATATTTATATCAAGTTGTGGTACTAGTATTTCACTTATTAATGTCTGTTTTTTCAAGAATTTGCTTATATCTTTAAAAATGAGGTGGAGCTTTTCTTTCCAGGCCTCAGCTGAAATTTGGTAATATTTTACCCAGTCGGACTTTCCTGCTTACAAATGTCAAATAAATAAATAAAAATAAAATTAAAAAAACACACATCCATGCACTATTTATACAGGTACATTATTTACACAATTACACACACCCTGTAGGGCATTATTGCAATTAGAGAATGGGCTGTTAAACATTTTGTATTATTTTTTAATACTATATTTTTTTATATATTTTTGGTGTAAAATAGTTTGTCCGCCTAATGTTTCAAACTTGCCGTATTATATGTAGTTGTTGTTTGATGAAGTATTTTGCATCTAAAATATAAGTTAGTAACTATTTAATGTCTACACACACACACACACACACACACACACACACACACACACACACACACACACACACACTCATAATCATAAAATCACAAGAAATCATAGACAGACATACATATATATATATAACATGAAAATACATACACATAGAAATAAACACACATACATAAACACGCAAAAACCTTAAACACTTTCATCTTCAGATCCATCAATCCACAATATCTATTATGAAAAAGCAAGGTATTACAACACCTCTCTACACCTCCACCCTATTCCACTTTACTCTCACACTTCCTTTACTGTTCCCAAGTTTACCCATATTGCTGCTCTGTGTATTTCATTGATGGTAAATCACTGAGAATTAAAATCAATCAATAAAGCAGAATTTAAAAGTTTTGAACCTCCATCCTGTTGCATCAGTGCTGTGTTTCTCCTGTCTCTAAATCTCTCTTTTAAACTTGTATACCTGCAAACATGTACATACACTCAAAACATGCAGACAGAAAGATACATACAAACATACACACATACACATGCTTTTCTTTTTTATTTACTTTTCGTTTAAACTTTATGCTCACTAAACAACAAAGCACTATTTACTGAGTATAAAAATGGTAGCCATTTTTTTCCTGTCTGAGCTTCATGGCACCTTAATATACTGCTTTGAATTGGTGGATTTGTTTTTCAGCAGTCATTACCTGTACATTAACACCCTGCTGGAGAACATTTTTTTCTCCAGTTAAGATGATGATATACAGGTTGCCCATTCTCTAATACTGTGTGAAAGAAAAAAGTCCTGTGTCTTAAGAAATCCTGATTTTATGACACTTAAAAGACTAACATTTGTCATTGTTCCATGATGTTGTCAGTGATAAAACTGCAAGGAAACCTGCAGACTACTAAACTAATAAGTAAAAACAGACTACCATGTTTGCCCATTGGCACGGTGTTTGTATTTCTGCATTTGATGCTGTGAAACAAGGTGCGAGATTCAGACATGGGCATACAATGACAGTCTTCATATAGCTGTGTCTCCCAGGGGGGAGGATCGTTTACCAGTGACTCTTACATAAAAGGCATGTACCATTCAGCATAGGCTATTGTATACTCTTTATGAGTCTAGGAAGAATGCACATGTGCAGTCCCTATTTCATTGATCAGTCCCTTTCAGAGTGAGGAAGCATATCAACAACTTCCCAAAGTAGAACTCCATCTTTGAGAACAGATGTCCCTGCACATTACCTCAACAACCTAGTCTTACCTTGACCACCAACAGGTGAAATATCTGAAATGTAAAGTGCCTTTATGCATCCGTGGTCACCTGGAAAATGTATGTGCATAAAAAGATAAGATGAAGAATGGATAGTTTCATGGTTCATGGTGAAGTGGGTTGCCTCCATGAGTCACTTCTTTATTTGAACAATAAAATCAGTTTTTGGTAGTGTGACATCCCCATGCTGTGCCAGTAATCAAGGAGTCTGAATCCTTAACACTAACACTGGAGAGGGACGTACACTTGGAATACAAATGGATATACACTCAGTAATTCCAGATGTAGACCTCACTGCATCAAGCACAATTTCCCTTAAGAGCACACAGGGCAGACACTCATTCCAGGGTCTGGATCTCTCTCTGTCTGTCTCACTCCAGGTCCCCAATAACACTCAACACTGGTACAGCTATAGGGTTAAGTCCTCAGCCAAGTGTCCAAGCCAAGACCTCCAGCACCCTCTCTGTAAGCCCAGTGCTTGGTGTCCCTGCTCCAAGTAGCTGACACACACACACACACACACACACACACACACACACACACACACACACACACACACACACACACCTGGGAAAGGCTGGCACAGATTTACCTACTGTCACCCTTCTACCCAGAGTATAAGGTACTTATCACCACCACCAGGCACTCCACAATCAGCTACGCCAATTCCCCTTAACTAAGGGTGTTCAGTTATACTATGTAATATTAATACTACTACAAATGTTAGTAGTTGACCAAGACAGCTAGGCCTTTTGGAGTGGCCGACACAGTGTCACCAAATAAATATAAGCACTCTCAAAGGTTAAATATTTTCTATATAAGTTTGAAATATATTTAATAATAAATAATAGAAGAGCATGAAAATGCTGAACATATAATTATAGTAAATCACAGAGTCCAAATCACAGGAAATATTGAAAATAACATTGATGGACAGACTTATACAAATAAAGAAAAAATCTCTAAACTAAGCTTCACTACATTATATTCTTGACTGAATCTAGGAGAATTACTAGTCCCTAATAACTTACTTGATAGAGCAAGGCACAATGAAATACATGATCAGTCTTTCTAGTCAGGTTCCCCAAAACAGAATACTCAATACTCAGATATTACTCCTTGTAAAATATAACATCCAGGATGGCATGCAGAATGACCTCATCTGGCCACCTGACTCTAGGGTCTCACCATATCTCCCTTTGAAGCTGAGACAGGAATTTAGCATGGATGGCTGCAATACACATCTAAATGTTTATGGCAGTGCCTGGGACTTCCCCTCCTTTTACTGAGCAAATGAACAAAGGCTTCTTCCATTCTACCATCTCTGGTCCTATTCAGCACTGTGGTTTGCCGTTTTAATGGTTTAACAGCTCATTTATATTTCTCTTATTTTTCTTAAAGTAAGCTAGCTGGTTAACCTCTGCTGTCCCAGTATCCTCTATTAAAACATATACATTTAATTCAGTTACAATAATACATGTTCATTTCTTTTCATGCCAGCAGGGTGCACTGTTGATACATTTTAACACAAGCAAACCTCAAAAATACATTTTCAGCACAAGCATCTGTACAAATCAGTTTGATATTCAAATGCCATATAGTTCTAATACATGTGTAATGTAAGCATTTGTGCAAATCAGTTTGATACTGAAATGCCATCTAGATCTCATACATTTGTAACACAAACATCTTGTATAAATCAGTTTGATATTCTAAAGACATATCATTCTTTATGCAGGCACTAGCCCATATCATCACAGGTATGATGACTGAAGGTATCATTTCATGACTGCTGATCTGAATGTTTTGAAGATTAACTCAGTCAGGAGCTTAAGCTGGGTGAACATACTGTTTTGCAGATCCTGAGTAGAGAGCCAAGTAAATTTATGCAGCTAAATGTCACAGAAATTATAAACAGTTTAGAAGCAAGAGGATTGAACTGTAGAATATGAAAAGGTTGTTTATGGCATAGCTGAAATATTTAGAAGTAATTGTAGAGAAAGATGAAGAGCTCCTACACAAGTAACAAGTAGCCATTAGGCCCATTAAGTGTCATTCAACTGAAATTTAAGGTAAATCACTTTAAACAGCAATGCAGACTGAATAGGTTGAGCTTCCTCTGATAAAGAAGAAGACAAAATTTAAGATTGTTTGGGGGAGATAAAGGGACAGATTTGATGCAATGTGTGAAAATCAGGATGGCACATTGGACTAATCTGCAAAAGATCCATTAAGTATTACAGTGGCAAACCATCAACTAACTCATCTGAAGAGATCTAAGATGAATGGGAAGATAATATAGACCTGGGAGATAAGAGATCTTTCTTTATGAGTGCATTCCCTGAAATGAGATGGCAGGAAAGACATAATGGACCTACTGGAATTCTATGACCTGGGTAATATAATAAGGATAATTTCTTTTGTTAGGATACTTACCCAACTAACTGCTAAGAAAGGTTAAATCTTGGCTTGGGTGCCTGGTAGGCAATTAAGTTTCATACTATGAAATTCTATTAGGAATAATCAGTGTACATAGATAAAATGTGTTATCATGAATTAATACTTCACTACAATAGTGAACATTTTCTTGTGGTACTGTCAATTTATATAATGTCAGTTTGAGCAAGTGCTTGTGTCCTAAGGTTTAGAAATTATATTCATAAACTGTGTAGTTATTGTACAATATGGTGAATCATTAACCGTATTAAACTGCTGATGTTATGTTCTAACTGCAATATGGTGAAATATCATCCACATGAAACAGTTAACGTTATGTTTGAGCTAAAATGTTGTTAACTAATATGACTGAGTATTCTTCCCTTATAAGGCCAATTATTGAGTACAACGCCACCTTCAGCACGTACCTCGCAAAACACATGCAGCAGCTGGAGAGACCACAGAGGTTCCTCATCAGAAGAATCCAGGGCCTCAAACATCTAACCTACACAGATAGGCTAAAAGCCCTGTCACTCTACTCAGTTTCATACAGACTCCTCAGAGGTGATCTCTGTCTGGCATACAAAGCAATCTCAGACCCTGTCTTGATGAGACTGCTGCATATCCACAAGTCACGCTCCACTTGAGTAACCCACACGCGCGACCTCAACCTGGTCAGTGGCATCAACTGGACTTGTTGGCAGGACAGATTTGTGTCCCAGAGATTCCCCCATCTGTGGAAAAGACTCCCTCTCCACATCAAGCAGAGTACCTCATTATCCCTTTTCAAACGCAATCCTGAATAACTAGTTTCATAGTTTCATAGGTTCTTAGGTAGGTACTAGGCTATCTGCCCGAAGGCATTTATAAGCCTAGCTGGAATTGTTTTGGCTTTTGCTGCCCCCTTAGATTATTTCCCTGTGCCTCTGTCCAGCATCCATTGAAGTGATCCCTGGGATAAACTTTCTATTTCCCATCCACTCGTCAAGGTTTCTCTTGAAGAGTGTTAGTGAGGAGCTCTGCCTAATGTAGATTGGAATCTTGTTCCAGAGCATGGCAAGTCTCTGGGACAGGAATCTATCCCTCCAGCACATCCTATTTATTGTTGTGCTGAGGTTTAGATCTCTAGAGCATGTGGCTCGAGGGGATATGGTTTTCTTTAGGTGGAGAATGTCCATCAATTCTGGGTTGGACATGGCCTTGTATGTCAGGCATAGATCACCTCTGAGTAGGTGGTATGCAACCAAATACAGCTGGAGTTTCTTCAATCGAGCTGCATAGGGCATCTGTTTGAGGCCAGTGATCCGCTTGGTGAGGTACTTCTGTGGTCTTTCCAGCTGTTGCAGGTGTCTTATAAGGTACATCCCAAATAGGGCATTGTACTCTATGATGGGTCTGATGAGTGATGCGTAGAGGGGCACAATGACCTCTTTTGATCTGTATGCAAATCCTTTTGTGATTAGGTAGGCAAACAGAAAATATACCCCTGGGATTTCATCTGTGTATCTGCTGGACAGGGACATTGGGTGTTGACCTGTCTAAACATGGGCTAAACTCTTGGCTAGGCTTATAAGGGCCTTGGGGCCAATAGCCTAGTAACTTCCTATGATCCTATGATTTATGTTGTGTTATATTAATAGTATGGTCAAATCAACAAATACTTGCATTTACTGATAGAGCTGCTTTCTGTTTTACCTGCTCCATTTTGTTTTCTGTTTTAAGAAATCTGTGTGGACTGGTGTTTTATTCTATGTGAGAGATAGACACTTAAATTATCTAGGATGCATATTTCACATGTTTTTTTCCATAGGTTAATTGTCTCCTGAGTGATACTTAAATATACAGTAAATGTCTGGGTCTTTGTTTTTGTTGAAAAGATTTCAAGCCTGCATAAACTAAAGCACTGCTGGTCATTCATTGCTAGTTTTTCCCACCCACCTTCACATTTGTTGATTTGCTTTTTAAACCTGGTGATTTTAAGCTGCCCACCCCTAACAGTAAACTGAGCTTAATAAGCTTCTCCCTTTCTACACTACATGGATATATTGACTTATTTATTTGCATTTCCTTGTACTTATATTGAAAAAGTGCATTTGCTTTTCATTGTCTGTTCTACTGATTTACTTGCTCTGAATTCATTAACTAACTAACTTTTGGATAAAGTATTGTATTTTTGCACTCTGGGGCACTTTAGGTAGAGCATGTCCATCAATTCTGGGTTGGACATGGCCTTGCAGTGGTTAGCATTGCCACCTCACAGCAAGAAGTTCTCCGGTTCGATTCTCGGCTGGGGTGCCTTCTGTGCAGAGTCTGCATGTCCTCCCTGTGGTCACGTGAGTTTCCTCCGGGTGCTCCGGTTTCCTCCCACATCCCAAAGACATGCTGCAGGTGGATTGGACACTCTACAATGGCCCTAAGTGTGAGTGTGAGTGTGTGTGTGTGTGTGTGCCTTCTGTGGAAGGTTGGGTGCCAGGCTGGCAACTCGACACCATAAGACTCCACTGCCAATCATGAGCGGACAGATGATCCGCTGTGGCGACTCCTAACTGGGAAAAGCCGAAAGAAGAAGAAGATTGTATTTTTGCACTCGAGCAAGCACTTGCTTTTACATCAAGAGGTCAGTGGATTTTCCATCTAGTGCTCTGGGAAGTAGTCTGGTCTGTTTAGGATGGGGAAACACTTAAGATTTCTACATGTAGTTTTATTGGCTAGAGGGCTTAGTAATCAGCTTATCTTGTTTTAGTACCTTTATATATTCTGTACAATTGAGAGGCTCTTGGCTTATTTTTACAAAGCTGAAGTACTTTTATTGAATAATCACACTTTTATAAGCTGTTTAAAATACACTGCTGTATCCATATTTTTAAGTGTGTTTGTGGTAGCATTTTGTATATTTTAAGTTTGTTTGTGGTAGCATTTCACTCTGGACACCCTTTACTGTGCTTTTACATTAGGATGACTGGGATTATTCATTTAGTGGCAGTAGATGTTTACCTGGTCTATATGAGCTGGGGAACACACCAAAGGGCTCTAAATATTTTTTTGAACTTTTCTTATATACTGTGCCTGTACTTCAGCAGTTTAAAAAAACTGTACTGTCTGCTTCTGATTTAAGTAGTTGAGTGCACTGTATTACATTGTATCTGTTAGTTTTTGGGCTGTTGTAGGTAATTTGTGCAGTTTTGTTGCACTTGGGCACCAAGCCAGCTATTCTACATTAAGAAGGTGTGTTGCTGCACCCTTGTGGCAGAAGTGTGCTGATCTAACTTGTGTGAGTTGGTGAATGATGGTGGAAGGCTTATTGTGTGCTTTCTTGATTGGTAGTTAGCTTAAAACTTGTTTCTCTTTGCTTATATTTAAGCCTCATATTTGTGTGGTGCTGCTCTTCCCTCAGTGGCAGTTAGCAGTGTCCTATATTGACAAAAAAGCCTAGAAGCTCAATTTTTCCCTAAAGAGTTGTCAGTGAAACACTTCCAAGCTTTTCTGCTGCTCTAGGAACAACTCAGTTGCACTTATTGATCAACCTTAGCCCACACAAAATATAGGTCCCTTTTGTAGTCTCAGTGCTACCGGCATAGTCCTGTCAAATTAACCCATTCCCTTTCCTAATAAAACATACAGTAAGAGCCTGATATCATGGATGGGCAGTTTCCCATCATCTCTCTGACCAGTCTAATAGACATGGGCATCCTGAAGCAATGTAGCAATGGTCTTGTGTATACTGACGACCACCTACACCTGACACAAACAAATACTTTATGTGAAAGATGTAGTTACACTATGAAATTGGAGGCAAGATTTTTACATAAGGACAAATGAAATACCAAACAGGTTGTCTGGACACACACACACACACTTCCCACACTAAATAAGGGTAGGACACATATAATCACATATGAGGAGGTATCAATTAGTAACTTACCAAAAGATCAGAGGCTACCCAAACAGAAACCACTTACACACATAACAATGCAAAAAAGAACCACAACACATAATAACACACACACCAGCTTCTCAACAAATAAGCCCATAAGGCATAACACCATGAAACCTAATGTACTGGTCATAGGTGACTCCATTTTGAGACACACAGATGTTCCCCTCACCAGACTGGATAAGCAGCAGGTTACTGTTAGCTGCCTGGATATGTCAAGTCACTCAAGCACTCAAGTCACTCAGTCACAAGTACTGGTATGATTTTGTCATAATCCATGTGGGGGTTAATGACTTGAAACATACCACACTGGAGTATATGAGGAGAGACATGACTGACTTCTCAGATTGTGTGTCACAGGCAGGTATAAGATTATCCTTAAGCAGCATTCTATCTTCTCCAAGGATGATTCCACAATACAAATAAAAATATTGATTTTAACAATTGGCTTAGCTTCTGGTGTCATTCCAAGAGGATTCACTATCTGTCAGCTTGGGAAACTTGGAAGACGGGCCACACAGCTTTGCCAGCGATAGTCTGCACCTGTCTCCTCTAGGCTTTCAGATACTGGTAAAGTCATTAGCCATCCCTATTGTGCCTTTTTTAGAGAGTGTTAAAATAACCAACCTCCCAACATAACAAAATCCTCTCTAGATAAACTCAAGGTATTGCTGCTTAATGCTAGGAGTCTAAGCAAGAATCTGCACTCCAAGCACCCCTTACTTTGGAAGATGCTGACACCTGTGCACTCACAGAGACATGGTTCAGAGGCACAGAAATCACCTCAGCCATGCAGGGCTACAATTCCTTCCATACATTCAGACTACAAACTGAGCATGGAAGAACCAAAGGAGGAGGTGTACCCATCTTCATTAAGGATAACTACACCTCGAGACTTGTCAAACAGTATGATTATCTTGAGCCATGTCCAATTAATTACAGGCAAAACCCCCTACCACATCATAGCTAGCTATATGTCCCCTACAATGAAACAGGAAAAGCATACCACATACCTGGACGTACTGAAGTCACTTACCATACAGTCTAACACCTTACTCATGGGTGATTTTAATTATCTTAAAATTAACTGGGAAACATAAACAGCCACAAACATGCTGGCTCAGAGGTTCTTGGGCTATGTAAATGGTCTGAAACAGCTAGTCAGCACACACACAGGAGGCTCAAATGTCCTGGACATAGTACTCACTAACATGGGACAGCATTGCACTCCCCCATGTGATGTCCTCCCTGGTAAGATTGAACCATAAATCTGTTTTGTTTGATGTAATTATAGGACTAGATACCCCATCAAGCACAAAAATGCTTAAGAATTTTTCAAAGACAAACTACTTCCTACTAAGTGATGGTATAAGAGGTTTCAAAGCACCCTCAAATGCAGATAACACAGACTCCTATGTAGAGGTTGTGTACACTAATGCCCTGTATAAATGCAGATAACACAGACTCCTATGTAGAGGTGTACACTAATGCCCTGTATAGCCACTTACACAGTTTGTATAGAATTGGCTGTAACTGATTGAATTAAAACAGGTTTTGCCAAAAAAAACAAGCCACCCTGGTAGACACCTAGTATAAAAAGGCTATACAACAAGAGAAAGAAGTTAATATCCAAGAACAAGGAGGGATTGGTTCAGCAATGGAAGAAATCCCTCTCTAGCTTAAACAAACAAATTAGAGATCTTGTCAAGTCCTCTAAAGCAAATTACAAAACAAAAATAGTCTCCATAGCTAAGAATAATCACAAGGCATTCTTCAACTACATCTGAAATCTAAAAGGGAATACTCAGCTTTGTTCTGAATTGGTTGTGGATGGCATCACCCATACTCAACCAGAGGTAATAGCCAACCTGCTAGCTGACAGATTTGTAGCAAACTTCACTCCCCTGTCCCCTCCACTCATCCCCCAAAGTATACATGCCACTATTCCTCAGTTTATTCTCTCAAGACAGCAGGTCATCTCAGTGCTCTCTAAGGCCAAAAACATGGGATAAATGGGACCAGACAACAGCCCAGGTTGCCTTTTAAACAACGGAAAACATGACTTAGCAGAGCCACTTGAATCCCTGTTTAACCAAAGTCTGTGAACTGGCTGTATTCTTGCAGAATGGAGGGCAGTAACAGTAATCCCTCTGCACAAAGGGGGACCATCAGCTGGCCTTGGAAATTACAGGCCTATAAGCTTGACTAGCCTCATCTGCAAGGCCATGGAAAGAATCATTATGGAGCTTATTGACAAGGACATAGGTAATCTCCAAACTCTAGACCCAACCCAGTTCGGATTTGTTAAAGGTAGATCATGCTTGTTAAACATGGTTGACTTCTTTGAGAAAGTCACCAAGGCTCTGGATGAGGGAAAGACAGTGCATACCACCTAGCTTGACCTAGCCAAGGCATTTGACACAATTATCCACTCAGGTATTATGAAGAAACTCTCTCATTTGGGAATTAACCCCTACATTATCAGATGGGTAGCCAACTGGCTCACCAACAGAACACATACACAAAGTGGGTGACTTCATCTATAGCAAAAGACCAGTCACCAGTGGTGTACCACAGAGCTCTGTGCTGGGCCCATTACTGTTCAGAATTTTTTTCTCAGAAGACCAGGCAAACTTGGATGGCCTGTGGCTGACCAAGTTTGCTGATGATTGCAAATTGGGAGCAATCATTGAATCCCCCGACGATGTTAATATACTGCAGACTGGGTTCGTGCAGACAAATGATTGGTGCCAAAGCCACGGATTAAAGCTATATGCAAAGATAATGCATTATTATTCCCTTTGAGAAATCTGACATCCTGCTAATTACATTAGAGACAGCAACCCCCAAGTGTAGGCACAGTGGTACATGATCTGGGTACTCTGGTTGATAGCAACCTGAATTTTGACCACCAATTATCCACTGTAGTAAGGAAATCCTTCTATGTGCCACATATTATAAGTAAAGGTATCACATCTAGATCTAAGGATGTTATAATTCCATTATACTCAACCCTCATCAGATGAATAATTGAGTACAATGCTCCATTTTGCATGTACCTCACCAGACACGTACAACAATTGGACAGACCACAGAGGTTTCTCACCAAGAAACTGCAAGATACACAAAACAAGTCTTACACAGAAAGACTTAAAGTCTTGTCACTGTATTCTGTCTCCTACAGGTTGCTAAGGGGGTGTCCTGTGCCTAACTTACAGGGCAGTCTCTGTCTCAGCCCTGATGGATATGTTACGCATTTGTAAATCAAACTACACAAGGGCCACTCATTCCAGGGATCTTAAGCTAGCCTCTGATATGAAAGGTTATGCTGAAGAGATAGATACATCTCTCAGAGACTGCCACTTCTCTGGAAAAAGCTTCCAATTCATATGAAACAGATTCCCTCCCTGACCTTCTTCAAACACAACCTAAATCAATGGATGGGTGACTGTAAACTCACGCCTGGGGTGGTGCCCATGTCCCTCCTGGACACAAGAAGTCATTAGTAAGTACCATAGACCTTTTCTTCTACCAGCTTCACTCAACTAACCAGAAAGAATTGTGGCAATGTGGATGGTTAGGCCTGTAAGGGCTCTAGGGCCATTAGCCTAGTAACCTTCAATGAACCTATGAACCTTTGTTCTAGTTTTAGACATAATATACACAGAGACAGTTTAGATATTGTAGACACCAGTGAAACTGTTGTTTTAGCATAATGTTAAAAAATAGTATAATATAGACCATACACCAAGCCAAACAATTCCCAGCTAAAAAATTGTCATTGGTAAATTCAGATCAGGTGATTTGTATTAGCTGGGGAAACAGGACTGCATGTACTTGCTGCTACAGAGTCTACACTGTGATTGTAGAGTTCTCACTGCGGTATTAATGATGCACTGGCTACTGAGCAACTCAGTCATGAATTAGCACATCAATATACCTTCAAGACCAATGATGCAGGAATAAAAACTTATAAATAGCACAAACTGTTAATAACCCTCTGTTGCTCTGCAATGACTTCTATGAGCTCAGGAGACTGCATGGATATTATTAGTGCCCTGAAAGTTTGGACATTGTCACATTTTTAAATATAGGAAGGAGGTTTTGCCTTCTTTTGCAGCTACACCTCATCAGAAAGGTGTCTCCTTGTACGTTTTACTAGTTGGTTTGTTCATATGACCTTTTTACTCTTTGGTTTGGATGTTAGTTGGGATATTTTGATGACACTTTAATGGTTATGGACATCAGCTGGGTTTAAAGACCATGTATTTCTAAAGTATAGCCAAACAGTCAACTTACTCTGTGCTGATGAGGCAAAAAGTAGGCTGAAACATGGATGAGAGAAATTCAGTACATACAGCTTACCTTGACCTGGCCAAGGCCTTTGACACAATCCCCCACTCGGGCATTATCAAAAAGCTATTGAAAAAATGGCAGCCTCTGCAGGTACGGCAATTGCACGGCTCCAAAAGTCCAAATTGCATTGAGAAATACCAGGGAGCCAGCAAACTGTAGCATTCAATATTTATTAATTTAAATGGCTAAATAGCCTTATAACATGAAAAAGGAAACAGAAACAGACCGGTTTCAGCTATACAAAGTACATAGCCTTCATCAGTGTGATAAAGAACAATAATACAATTGCTTCCTTTTATAATTTGACCTGTGAGTGAGTCCTCAGCTAATTGGTCAATCACAAATGCTCATTAAGCCCTGGTGGGAATAAACCTCCCAACTTTATAATCCATTTCTTTTCTTTATTATTTAGTATTTGGTGCCATCCAACTTTGTTGGTCCTGTTGCCAATAATTCTATCAATCACCATAAACCTGAAAAGGGCATTCTTGTGTCCCAGTGAGTGTTTGTATAGTGCATTAGTGATTTTCTTTGTTCTCATGTTACTATAGTGTTCCGATATTCTTAGTCTGAGGGGTCAAGAGGTCTGTCCTACATGAAATGCAGAACAGGTGCATGTGGCAAGGTAGATCACCCAATCTGTATCGCAGTTAGCAAAAAATGAGATATCAAACACATTGCCCGTATTTTTGCTCATGAACTGTTTCGATTTCATAACTATTCCACAAGGGTACAGTGGCCACAGGGGACGCAACCCATAAGTAAATCACCCGTTAAGGTTGTTTGTGTCGGATCATCCTTGGTCCTGAGGGCATGTTTATAGTGGCTGAAGTGTGATCCTAAATTTCTACCTCTTCTAAAGGAAAAGTAACATCTCTCCTGAAGCAAATCCAAAAGTTTATTATTTACTAGAAGGATATTCCAATGCCTTCAGACACTATTTAACAATACGTCAGTGTTTCTTCCATAGGTGGTAACTAAGCGAATCATAGATTCATTAGCTGGTTTCTTCTCCCTGTATCTCAGAAGCTGTCTCCTATCAAGTGTAGCCACCCAATTCCTGGCATTGTAGATATTTCCCATTTTATAACCCCTATCCTTAAATATGATGGTAAGGTCCTCCTTATATTGTTCGTAAATGGCATTATGTGAGCATATACACTTCATCTGCAGAAACTGTGATTTGGGAATGTTCCTGCAGATGTGCGGTGGATGAAAGCTGGAGGCATGAAGGAGAGAGTTATATTGAGAATATTTGTGGTAAACTTTAGATTCCAAGGTATGATCATTATTCCTGGTAATTAGGACATCCAAAAATGTGATCCTATTGATGTTGTAATTAACTGTAAAATGTATGCCCCATTTATTTTCATTGAAGTACCCCACAAATTCCATAAGATATTTTACATCTGATCTTCATACTAGCCAGCAATCATCTAGATATCGTCTCCAGATGTCAATCACCTCTAAGTAAATATTATGTGACTTGTCATAAATTAGTATTTTCTCTAGATGGGCCATAAAGAGGTCAGCATAAATAGGGACAGAAGAAGTCCCCATGGCTGTGCCCTGGACCTGTAGATAAGATTTATTTTGGTAATAGAATATGTTATTGGTTAGAACATGTTCCACAAGGCAGATCAAAAAGGTATTATACCCTGGTTGATACATTTCTGACTTGTAAAGCCAATATTCCAATGCTTCCAAACCTGCCTAGTGAGGAATATTGGTGTATAGTGCGAAGACATCCAATGTACATACTAACCAATCTGGTTCCAATTGCATCTCAGAGATCACTTGTAGAAATTCCGTGGTATCCTGTATTCGGGACCGAACCCATTTTAATAGTGGTTGTAGGTATTTCGTAAGGAATTGTGAGAGTGGCTCAGTGATAGGGCCCCTGCCTGAAACAATGGGCCTACCTGGTGGTTGATGAAGATCCTTGTGTATTTTAGTGAGAAAGTAGATGTACTGGGTCATTGGATCAGACACCATCAGATCGTAAAGAGTAGTATCAGTGATAATCCCCTCATCCTTGGCAGACACCAAAAATTGGTCTATTTGTTTCTTAAACCTAAATGTTGCGTCCAATGGCATGCATGTATAGCATCACCCATCATTTAGTTGCCTGCTAGCTTCCATATTGTATTGTGTCCAGTCCATAACTACCACTGCCCCACCTTTGTCAGCAGGTAGTATAATCAGATCATGATTACTCTCCAATTCCCGTATGGCCTGAATTTCAATCTTTGAGAGATTATTAGATTTAGCTTGGAATTCCCTAGAATGAAAGTGTAAATCTTTGAGAATAGAAGTCTGGAACATATAAACATTGTGATGCATTGGAGTGTAAAATGGGATTTATGATATTTAAATACATCCTGACAATCAGGATTAGATGTTGACTGAAAGTATAACCTTAAATTTAGTAATCTACAAAAGGAGAAAATGTCCTGTGCAAGAATATCTTCAGAGACAAAAAAAACAGGAATGAAATTGAGCCATTTATTCACAACCAGCCAACACATGTGAAACACAATTCCTTAGATTAAACAAAAGCATGAGGTCCTTAAGGATCAATGTGTGGCCCTCAAAGCTATTTAAGGCCTATTTAACCAAAGGCATTTCACCAAGGGGCCTCAGGGTACATATACAACCCCTAGTCAATAATATTGATACTGAGCTAACAGATCAATGGGCTATGGCCCAACAAAAAGCCTCCATGGGCTTTGTGAAAGTGTTAGCGGCCCATTATGAATGAACAATTGACAAAGACATCATGGAGGTAACCAAAATGTGTCAGGATATCAAGAACTTTGAGGGCCATCCCCCTTACACTACATGTCTCAATAAACTCAGCCAGGACCTATCAAATCTGGAACAACTTAAAGAAAGAAAAATGCAAACATTCCAGCGGGACCTGCTGACTATGATAAGGGGAACTCATTCATTACCAATAAACATGTTAGGTTTGAGAACACCAACAGGAAGGTGGTCAAGCAGAAACGACCTAGGTCAATATTGAAAAGACCCACTTCATCTAGTTATGACACCTCAGGGGATGAATCCTCATCAGGTATAGACCCAAATACACAGCACGCCCCAGATTGAGCTGTATCTAAAAGAAGCAACACACAGGTCCCTTTAGGGGTAGACAAAGGAGGGCAGGGAGGAAGCACTCCAAAGGTAGACAATATGGAGGGACTGTTGAAGCTAATGATTCAGAAGTAATTAATAAGAATAATGTGTTGAATAGTTCTTCCACTTCTTTGCCACAAACTCAGATACAAGTTTTGAATAAAGAGCTCAGTTTCATTCCTGTTTTTTTTGTATCTGAAGATATTCTTGCACATGACATTATCTCCTTTTGTAGATTGCTAAATTTAAGGTTATACTTTCAGTCAACATCTAATCCTGATTGTCAGGATGTATTTAAATATCATAATCCCATTTTACACCCCCAATGCATCACAATGTTTATATGTTCCAGACTTCTATTCTCAAAGATTTACACTTTCATTATAGGGAAATCCGAGCTAAATCTAATAATCTCTCAACGATTGAAATTCAGGCCATACAGGAATTGGAGAGTAATCATGATCTGGTTATACTACCTATTGACAAAGGTGGGGCAGTGGTAGTTATGGACTGGATACAATACAATATGAAAGCTGGCAGACAACTAAATGATGGGTGATACTATACATGCATGCCATTGGACCCACCATTTGGGTTTAAGAAACAGACCAATTTTTGGTGTCTGCCAAGGATGAGGAGATTATCACTGATACTACTCTTTACCATCTGATGGTGTCTGATCCAATGACTCAGTACATCTACTTTCTCCCTAAAATACACAAGGATCTTCATCAACCACCAGATAGGCCCATTGTTTCAGGCAGGGTCTCTATCACTGAGCCACTGTCACAATTCCTTACAAAATACCTACAACCATTATTAAAATGGGTGCGGTCACAAATACAAGATACCACAGAATTTTTACAAGTGATCTCTGAGATACAGTTGGAACCGGATTGACTATTGTGTACCTTGGATGTCTCTGCACTATGCACCAATATTCCTCACTGGGCAGGTTTGGAAGCATTGGAATATTGTCTTTACAAGTCAGAAATCTATCAACCAGGATTTAATACCTTTTTGATCTGCCTTGCGGAACATGTTCTAACCAAGAACGTATTCTATTACCAAAATAAATGTTACCTACAAGTCCAGGGCATGGCCATGGGGGCTTCTTTTGTCCCTATTTATGCTGACCTCTTTATGGCCCATCTAGAGGAACAACTAATTTATGACAAGTCACATAATATTTACTTAGAGGAGATTGAAATCTGGAGATGATATCTAGATGATTGCTGTCTAGTATGGAGATCAGATGTGGAATATCTTATGGAATTTGTGGGGTACCTCAATGAAAATAAATGGGGCATACATTTTACAGTTAATTACAACATCAGTAGGATCACGTTTTTGGATGCCCTAATTACCAGGAATAATGATCATACTTTGGAATCTGAGGTTTACTCCAAATATCCTCAATATAACTCTCTCCTTCATGCCTCCAGCTGCCATCCACTGCACATCTGCAGGAACATTCCCAAATCACAGTTCCTGCGGATGAAGCATTTATGCTCATATAATGCCACTTACGAACAATATAAGGAGGACCTTACCATCAGATTTAAGAATAGGGGTTATACAATGGGAAATATCTACAATGCCAGGAACTGGGTGGCTACACTTGATAGGAATGAGCTTCTGAGATACAGGGAGAAGAAACCAGCTAATGAATCTATAATTCGCTTAGTTACCACCTATGGAAGAAACACTGACGTGTTGTTAAATAGTGTCCAAGGCATTGGAATATCCTTCTAGTGGATAATAAACTTTAAGATTTCCTTCGGGATAGATGTTACTTTTCCTTTAGAACAAGTAGAAATTTAGGATCACACTTCAGCCACTATAAACATGTCCTCAGGACCAAGGATGATCTGACACAAACAACCTTAATGAGTGATTTACTTACGGGTTGCATCCCCTGTGGCCACTGTACCCATTGTGGAATAGTTATGAAATCTAAATGGTTCACGAGCAAAAATACTGGCAATGTGTTTGATATCTCATTTTTTGCTAAATGAGGTACAGATTGAGTGATCTACCTTGCCACATGCAGCTGTTATGCATTTTATTTAGGACAGACCTCTCGACTCCTCAGACTGAGAATATCAGAACACTATAGTGACATGAGAACAAAGAAAATCAGTAATGCACTATACAAACACTCACTGGGACATAAGAATGCACTTTTCAGGTTTATGGTGATTGATAGAATTATTGGCAACAGGACCGACAAAGTTGGATGGCACCAAATACTAAATAATAAAGAAAAGAAATGGATTATAAAGTTGGGAGGTTTATTCCCACCAGGGCTTACTGAACATTTGTGATTGACCAATTAGCCAAGAACTCACTCACAGGTCAAATTATAAAAGGAAGCAATTGTATTATTGTTTTTTATCACACTGATGAAGGCTATGCACTTTGTATAGCCAAAACCAGTCTGTTTCTGTTTTCTTTTTCATGTTATAAGGCTATTTAGCCATTTAAGTTAATAAATATTGAATGCTACAGTTTGCTGGATCCCTGGTATTTCTCAATATCAAAAAGCTAACACAACTTTGTGTTAATCCCTATCTAGTCAGATGGGTGGCCAACTGGCTCACAGATAAGACCCACAAGGTCAAAATAATTGCTGCCACCTCCAACTGGAGACATGTCACTAGTGGTGTTCCCCAGGGATTTGTCCTGGGCCCCCTACTGTTTGGCATGTACTTCTCAGAGGTCCAGGCAAAGACAAAGGGCCTGTGGCTGACCAAGTTTGTGGATAACTGTAAGTTGGGTGCTGTCATTGACCCCACAATTGATGTTAACATACTGCTTGAGGGTCTCACAACTACAAATAACTAGTCCCAAAGTCATGACCTTAAGTTAAATGAAAATAAAAATGTATTATTGTACCATTCGGCAAAAACACGGCCACTACTGATTACCACATCAACAGCAACCCCCTAAGCACACAACCTGTGGTGAGGGAACTCGGTACTCAGGTTGACAACAATCTCACATTTGACTATCATGTGGCAGCAATGGTGAGAAAAGCCTTTTACTTGGTTCATCTCATAGGTAAAGGGATTGCATTCAGAAAAAAGGAGGTTATTACCTCTCTGTACTCCTCCCTTATTAGACCTATAATTGATAATTCCCCATTTGGTATGTACCTCTCCAAACACTTGTACCAACTGGAAGGGCTGCAGAAATACCTCACAAAGAGAATCCATGGCCTCCAATACCTATCCTATGTGTATATCCTAATTAACCAAGGATAATTTATAAAAGAGGGACGAATTTTAAGGAAATTTTGCAAATTAAGAACTGCAATCCACCAGCAAATGCTGGAATGTTTAAATGTAATATGTTTAACTATTGTAAGTTTATTGAAGAAGGCTGCACCTTTATAATAAGGAATAATACTTATAAAATTAAGAATAGGTTTAATTGTAGTAGCCGACAATTAGTGTATATGGCTAAATGTGTAAAGTGTGCAGCCTTCTATATTGGTAAAACTGATAGAAAGTTACAAGAAAGGATTTATGAGCACACGTATAGTATTAATAAGGTGAAGCTAGAAAATGCACTTGCTAGGCATTGTCATGGAAACGAGGGTCATTTTTTTAAATTTAAAGCAATTGGTCAGGTACCTGATGACCCTAGCAGAGGCTATGAGCCTCTAAAATTGGAGAGAAAAGAGCTCATATGGCAATTGAAAATGAATGCCAATCAGTTTCCTGGTATTAATGAAATGTCCTCTATCAAATGTATTTTAAGGCTTAAGAATTTGGAGAGGTAATTAGTGATATACTCGAATCATACTACTTTAGACATGAAGTTGCTAGTTACTTTGGTTTTAATATAGGTTTATATTATTTACATATAGTGTTAGGTGTTTCAGTATACTCTAGATATTTAATTACATCTACTTATTTATATATATATACATTTTTTATATATTCTTAGATGTTTTTAAATATGTTTTAAATATGTACCATCTTAGTATGGTTTATATTTATATATAAATATTTATAATTATGATTATTTATGAATATTTATTAAAAAGTATTTTATTTATATTGTATAATTAATTGACATACAAGTTTAAAAGTTTATATTCTTATTGATGTTTTTAAAGTTTTAACAACTAAATATTATTCTTAAATAAATTCTCTCACATGGTTTGGTTACATTTTAAAATTTGAATATTAAACAAGTAATGTGAATTGATGGTATGTTTAAGGTAATAGTGTTAGTGTCGTTCCTGTATAGCTTTTTAGTTTTTTAGGTTAAAATGCTACAACGAGTTAATAGTAATAACACTAAAGTATGATTTACATATGTATTAATTCTTGTTATATTTATTGTTTAGTATTTGTTTTTAAGTTATGGGAGTCCGATTTTGGTTAATTAATTAAATAAATTAATAGATTGATTGATTGTTTAAGAATTAATGGAAGGTTACTATATAAGTACCTTGTATAATTAAATATATGTTTGTTGTCTTCTGAAGAAGTTAGCGTTACGTATCGCAATGAAAAGTGTATGTGGATTTATTGCACTTCAAGAGAGGATTTTAATAAAGTATTCGTGGAAATTGAGAGTTCTGGGTTACTGGTTCGTTTTTTAGTGGTTTGTTTTCATTGGATTTGTAACTAGAACCTATCCTATGTGGACAGGCTTAAATTACTATCACTCTACTCAATATCATATAGATTGCTCAGAGGTGATCTGTGTCTCGCCTACAAGATAATATCGGACCCTGCCCTACTAGAGATGCTCCATATCTGTAAGTCTAACTCCTCATGCATTACCTACTTGATAGGCCTAAATCTAATATGTGACATCAACAAAACCTGCTGGAGAGACAGGTTTGTCTCCCAGAGGCTGCCCCTTCTCTGGAATAGACTTCCCATACATGTCAAACAAAGTACCTCACTGCCCCTTTTCAAACGCAACCTTGATGAGTGGATGGGAAACTATAAATTTGTCCCAGGGGTTCCACCTTTGTCTCTCATTGACAGGGGTGACAGGTGCTGACTGAGTTTTCTTTTTTGGGGATAAACTCTTGGTTAGGCTTGTAAAGTCTCCAGGGCCATTAGCCTACTAATCTCCTATGATCCTATGATCCTATGTCTACAGCTAGTGGGGTTTGGCTTTATTGGCCTGAATGTATCCATTAAGACTTAAAAAGAAAAAGAAAAATCATGGACATTCAGAAGCCATATAGCTGAAGCATTTGATGCCCTTAAGGGTTCATTTCCATATATCCCATGGGCCTCTATTACAGGAGGTTTAGGGTATCACACAGTGAAAACTGTAGCTTGGCTAGGTTTTTCTTGTAGTTTTTACTAAGGGCTGGATTCACGAAGGCTTGCACAGAGTCTTAGAGTAGAGTAAGACTTCATGCAGCCATCATGTCTGACGAGCGATCCAGGAGCAGCCTGTAAGGGCGTGTAAGAGAGCTCCTAAAATGGCTCTTACAAGAACAGGGCTGGGATATGCAAATTACCTCAACTGCAGGTGAAAGGCATGCAAATGATGTAGATTTGTGATTCAGGAAACCCGAACCTGTCCAAGTAAGAGCAGTGTTATTTGCAGAAATGTACTCAGTTGACAACTGAGTACCGTTCTGCAAATAGCAAAACGGAGCCATGACAGCTCCAAATACAGGTTGCATCCAGTGCAGGAAGCATGCTGATGGCCAAATATATGGCCACTGGAAATGTTTCCTGATGCAATATGAAAATAAAAATATTTTTTTTTGCCGATTTCTGATGTTTAAGCATAGCGCAGCGCCGCGCAAACAGGCCGCGCTCTAAAACCCAGAATACTAAAAATTAAAACCCAAAAATGTGGATTTTATTGAAATTGTTAATGTACAATGCAATGGAATGGCAGGCTGAAGACAACATGGCCACCGAGTAGAGGTTGCTAAGGGGGGAAGCTCAGTCTAAGACATGTAACCAAGCATCAGTAGGCAATCCTATGTAAATGAGTTTTAGGATAGTGAATCGCAAGTTTACATAGCAAATGAGCACAGTCAGTGGAGTATAGGAGTAGGATATGGGGAGTAACAGAGTAGAAGGTAGGTGACATCACGAGGGGGGTATGTATGAAAGAAGTGAAGCTCATTGGAGCCAAGTGGCATGTGTCAGCTGTAATTTATACATCATGGAAAGAGGTGTGTCAACAGGTAGGCTAGGGAAAGCCAAGAAATGGAAGGTGTATGCCGTGGATAACACCAAAGTTTCTTGCTGAATGGGTATGCGCACGTGTGCGCGCGTGTAAACCTGAGTAAGGCAGAGTGTGCGCGTGTAAGTGTGAGTGCATGCGTTTAAGATATAGTAAGCATGTATAAGGCTGTTTAAAGAGTTGTAAGCTGGTGCGCATGCATTTTAACCAGAATAAGCAAGTTTTAGTCGTTGTAAGCATGTGTGCACACGTGTTAGCTGCTGTGCACGTGTTTGCACTTGTGTGCGCGGTGCTCCCCCCCCCCCCCGAGGAAACAGAAAGGAAAAAGGAAGCACAACAAATAGTAGGAAGCTACCAGGGAGTACTAGCAGAGCTAGCAGGTAAAATCAATCAGAATCAGGCAATTACACAGGCAGTACACTAGCCCAGCCCAGCCTAGCACTTAAAACTCTGCAAACAACAGTCCAGTATGTTTCTCACAACAGACACTGCAGTAAGCTAATAGAAGTGAAAACTGAAAAAGCTTTACTGAGACAAATAAATGTTAGGGGCTGCCATTGCTGTTATAAGGTGACATATGCAACATGCTGAGGGTGGTGACAATGGAAATGCTGCTGGACAACCCACAGTGAGGAGATGGAGAAGAGTGTACAGGCCCAGGGTAACCTACCAGGGGCTACATGAGCTGGAGATAGTGGAGCGCTATAGAGTGGACAGAGACCTCCTGCAGCAAATTGTTGAGCTGTGCAGGCCACGCCTCACACACAGAACCAACAGAGGGGAACCCATCCCAGTGGAAACCAAGGTATGTGTTGGCCTAAGAATATTAGCAACAGGTGCCTTCCAGAGACCAGCGGGTGATATGATGGGGATATCACAGGCATCAGCATCCAGGGTACTACACCAGTTCCTGCATGCCATGTCAGCACATGTCGGTGATCATGTATATTTCCCCAATTCCCGTGAGGTATTGGCCAGCAATATGCATCTCTTCCAGCAAATAGCAGAATACCCTGAGGTAGTGGGTGCAATAGACTGCACGCACATATGCATCAAAGCACCAGCCGGCGAGCGGGGTAGGGTCTACTTCAACCACAAGGGCTTCTCCTCCATCAACTGCCAGGTCATGCGTGATGCCCAGGGCATAATACTGAAAGTGTGTGCAGGCTGCCCTGGAAGCTACCATGATTCCCATATCTGGCGTCTAACGCAGCTGTACCAGACATTTGCCAGTGGGGACATCCCACATGGTCACGTAGTGGGGGATGCTGGCTATGCACTGGAGCCGTGGCTGGTGACACCCATCAGAAACGCACACACACCTGAACAAGAATGCCATAATAAGACACACGCACAAACACATAATGTAATAGAGCATGTGTTTGGGCTGCTCAAGTCACGGTTCCGGTGCCTGGACACATCTGGTGGAGCCTTGCAGTACTCACCAACTACATGTACCCAAATTGTCATGGTATGTGCTATGCTACATAATATGATCCTGCGAAAACAGCTGCAGCAGGACCAGCATAGGCCTGGGCCAAACAGCCCCCCACCATTGCCAAGGCTATCACAGGCAGAGCGTGACTCGGAGGAGGAACAACCTGAGCCTGCCCCAGTAGGCAGAAGGAGGCGTGCCCGGTATGCTTTGGCCTTGGCAAAGAAGCAACGCATAGCACATGCACTGGCTCAGTAGGAACTCTGGAAATTATACCTCTCTCCGACTCACACATATAGTAAAAGGGATGCCTAAGTTGACACTACCTGCTTTCAAACATGTACAGGGAGTGTAGTATGTGCATCCGACATAGGCAGCCCTGCAGCACCACCTAAGGCATGATTGCCATGTGTTAATCAATATAAAGCAGTGCTAAACAGCATTTACCACCACGTAGTATATGCAAACAAAATCGCACACACCAACTGGCACAACTGTGGTCAATGTTCAGTAATATTGGGCAACGTCCAGCAATGTTGGTGAATATTGAGCAATGTCGGACAAGCCTGGTCTAAGTAGGGCATAGCTGAACAAAAGCCAACATGCTCATATTTGCTTAATGGGCCCTTAAGCAGTCTGGTCTGCTCAGTATGAAAATATAAAGCAGTGATGAGCCTCGAACCCAGGATACTGTGCACTATAGCCAAAGTACTGAACCACTAAACCATGACAGTATTGCAGTGGTCATCCTGTATGAAGGAATGTTGATAAGTCTATGCAAAGTATTTCATGAAAACCCTGCAGACACAGCATAATCCTTGTTGAGTTATGACACAAAGGTGAGTCCTGCAGTGAGAACAGAACCTGACTTCCAACACACACAGTATAAATGTTAATATCGGTCATGTTCGCACACATCAGCCAATGTAGGGGACCTCAGATAGCAACATACTGAAAGCTCACACTGGGCATGCTCACACACTTGAATAAATTAGACATATGTCAGGCAACAAAACATGGAATGGCAGAACTGGGCATGCTCACACACGTAGGCCATGTCTGAGTACAGCAGTGGGCCACGCATATCTGGCAGTTGCATGTGTTAACCCAGGAACCTGTCACTATACAGCAATCCGCCCTGTGCACACAGTCATATGAAAACTGACACATCTATAATATAGTGGAACCCTGTCATAATCAGATATGTTCTGCAGATACTGAAGTTGTCCATAGAAACTGGTAAAGCAAACATGATAAAGACCTGCAAACAGTATCAGCAATAAACATTGTGCATCTTGAACATTAGCATAGGTTCAGAGGTCCATACTAGGCTATCTGCCCTAGGGGATGTACAAGCCTAGCCAGAGTGTGTTTGGCATTTGCAACCCTGTCAGATTACTACACTGTGTGTGTGAATAGTAGGTCACACAAGATAGCCCATGTACATTTAGGCTAGTGTGCCTCTGTCTAGCAGGGGCACAGAAGATATCCCAGGGGTAAACATATGATCACCCATACAGTCGTCAAGGACATCTCCAGTAGGTGGTCAGTGGGTGGCTCTGCCTATGTGAAACTGGGAGTACATTCTGGAGTGAGTGGATCCTCTGGGATAAGAATCTGTCCCACCACAATGTCCTATTAACATCTGTGCTGAGGTATACGTCCCTAGAGTGTGTAGCTCCAAGGGAGTCAGATATCCTGAGGTGGAGCATGTCCAGTAATTCTGGGTTGGGTATATCTGTAAATAACAGGCACACATCATATCCAAGTAGGTGTTAAGCGACTGAATAGAGCTGGAGTTACTGCATCTGAACTGTGCAGGGCATCTGTTTGAGTCCCTAGATCTGCTTGATGAGGAACTTTCATGGCAAGTACAGTTGCTGCAGGTGTCGGGTAAGGTACACCCCAAATGTGGCATTGTAACCAAGCATGGATGTGATGAGTATAGGGGCACAATGACCTCACTCGATCTAGATGTGAAACCATATGGGATAAGGTGGCCCACATGGAAGGTGTGTCCAACCACTTTGGCAACGTGAATGTCAAAGGCGACAGTACGAACAAGTCATGCCCCCAAACCCCTAACTACTCCTACCGTATGTAATGGAGTATTACCTATGTGGTAATGTGTGGGCATGTTGTTATTCCCAAAGGGGATGACTATGCAACTAATGGCATTTAGCTGTAGGCCATGGCTCAGGCACCAGTCATCCATTTCTGTGAGACCCTGTTTGAGTATGCATGTGGAAGCTGGAGAGTTGATCATGGCACCCAGTTTGCAGTCAAGTGCAAACATGTTCAGCCATATTCCCCCTGTGGTAGCCTGTACGTCAGACAAATATATACTGAACAAGAGAGGTCCCAGGACCGAGCCATGTGGGATGCCACGTGTAACTGGTGTATAGACAGACATGGCACCTGCAATTCTGACCATGTGGGTGCTATCCCTGATCCAGGTATCAATCCATTGTGTGAGATATGTGTCCATATCGACGTTGGAGAGCCTATGCATAATGGCCCAGTGGGTTATTGTATTGAAGGGTTTTGCAGGGTTCAGGTAGGCTGTGTGGACAGCCGTCCCTATGTCGATGGACCTGTTAGCCATTTAAAGAATACAAACAGGTTCAAGAGGCAAGATCTGCCCACAACAATGTTGAAATAGTAGTAAAACAAACTTCAGACTCACCACGACTAGTAGTAAAAAACTGTAAAGAACTTTATTTTGACAAAGGTAAGCGCTTTCGCGTATCTCCTGATACGCTTCCTCAGACCATAAACATTTAAATAAAACCTTGAGAATATATAGTCAAAAGCATTCTTATTATTCAATTAATTTATCAGTAAAACAATTTTGCCATTAATTAATTATGCATCAGTCATCAACAGAATAGTAGCAACAGAAGCCTTTCCACTGACTTATCAAATAGACTGTGCTTAGTCAAATTTCTAACTTTTTTAGAATTTTTTTAAAAATGCATTACTATAAAATGTCACATACACATCATAAGCAAATTCCTCATTTCGAAATCTTATAAAATAGAGGCACCTTAAAAATAATAGTAAAAACTTTGTATAATTTCAAGCCTTGAAAAAGGACATACAAGAAGATAAGCAGGAATAAATAAGCAGATATTTAGATACTTATAACCCTAAGAAAAAAGAGAATTCATGATCATAATTCAACAACACTATCCAACCATTATTTTCTACAAAAAATGTATATATATATATATATATATATATATATATATATATATATATATATATATATATATATATACTCATATGAATATAAGAATATAAAAGTAAAAATATAGAAATATGGTGTATACGTTTATACATTGTAAAATATACACTCTGCTGAACATAAAAACTGAACATGCCTGGATACTGTATATGATATATCAAAAATACTAAGTTTAAGTATCAAAATTCATCATAATTAAACTAATTTTGTGAATTAAATCTAATTTAAATAAATAAATAAGCTTATAGCAAATGTATATATATAAATACTCAAACTAAGTAACAACTCATCTACGTGTATTTAAAAAAGACCTTAATGAGACATATGCGTTCAGCCCAGGGGAATAGTGTCCTTTCAACCTGAGAATCCATTTCAACTCTTTTTATTCCAAGAGGTTCATATAATCACCACCTCTAGTATTTGGTTCAACAATTTGTAATACCCTAAATACAAAAGAATGGTTAGGGAAAAGTTGAACATGTTTTGCTAGAGCATTAAGTTCATTTCTATTCTTGATGTCATACTGGTGATTATATATTCTATTTTTCAACTTCCTCTTGGTCAGGCCTATATAGAACGCTGAACATTGTTCACAAGTAGCTAAATATATTAGACCAGAAGAGTCACAAGTAGCCTGAAACCTAGGTTCAAATGAATAAGGTATCTCAGGATGTATGAATTCTTGTTTCTTAGTTATAAATCTACAATAACTGCAGTGGTTACAGGGGTAGGTGCCTAAACGATTTCCATGTGGCACTATCTCTACCTTTCCAATACCTGCCCTATCACATAAAAGTCTTTTTAAATTTTTGTTGTTTCTATAAACAAAATGGGGAGTCTTACCCACTAACCTTAAAGTACAATCATCTGTAAGCAGTACTCTCCAATTATCAGTAATGATTTTTCTGATGTTAACACTATCATTTGTGTATGTTTTTATAAAGCTAACCCTTTCCAGTAGACTACTAGTGTTCTTTTTAATATGAAAACAAGAGGATGGATATTTATATTTAACTACTGCACTGCAGGTTTCTCCTTCTCCTAAGACCTGCATTCTGATACTTTTCACTAAATTGTGGT
Source organism: Protopterus annectens (assembly GCF_019279795.1). Lineage (NCBI taxonomy): Eukaryota > Metazoa > Chordata > Ceratodontiformes > Protopteridae > Protopterus > Protopterus annectens. Next base: position 1,220,528,246 of record NC_056726.1, read on the forward strand.
CATATCCTCTATCTAAAAATACCTTTTCCATTTTGTCTGCCTCTTTTAACAGATCTAAATTGTCTCTGCAGATTTTAGAGAGTCTAGTAAATTGGCTTTTTATTATACCACTAAACACATGGCGTGGGTGCATGCTGTCGAACCATAAAATTGTATTTCGCCAGCATGCTTTCCTATGTAATGTGGAAATCAATTTACCATTTCTTATATCCAAACAGACATCTAGAAAGTTTACCGAGTCAAAAGATGTTTCAGCTGTAAATTTAAGGTAATTAGTTGTAGTTTCAAGATATTCTTTAAAAGAATAAAATTCATCAGCCAAACCATCCCAAACAATTAAAATGTCATCTACAAAACGTTTGTAGACTAAAACCTTACTAAAGAGGTTATGTGTGAAAACATGTTCCCTTTCCCAGTGATATATCACTAGGTTGGCATACGTGTTTGCACAAGGGGTGCCCATAGCCACCCCCGACTCCTGCAGGTATAGGCACCCCTCAAATGAAAACACGTTGTTGCTCAGTACCAAATCTAGTAGATGACAAATAAGAATTTCCTGATTCCTGTCTACAGACGGAAAAAATTGCAACACCTCCCTTATTGCTTGTATCCCTTGATCATTCGGGATGGAGGTAAAAAGACTCTGCACATCCATAGTGACAAGTAAATGTTGACCTTTTATTAACGCTTTATCCAATTAATTTAATGAATCCAATAGCTGATATGTGTCTTTAAGGATACTCGGAACCTCATTAACCAAGGGTCTCAGTATATCTTCTAGATATATGGAAATATTTTCTGTGGCCCATTTTGCACCAGATACTATTGGTCGCATTGGGGGTGGAAACACCCCTTTATGCATTTTGGGTAGACCTTTAATAACTGGAACTACTGGGCAATCATTTAGAAAAAATTCATATAAGCTTTTAGATAGATGGCGATACATAAGTAGATCATACAGGTTATCTTTGATAGCACTGATAATTTCAAACAACTTCCCTTGGTCTATTTTTAAATAGGTAACATCATCATTTAACATGTCAGCCATCAATGAAAGGTAATTCGTAGTATCAAATAATGCTATACCCCCTCCCTTGTCCACAGGTCTCAGTGTAATAGATGGATCATTAATGAAATTATTCAGAGAAGATTTAGCATCTCTGGACATATTAAAATATAAACATTTTTTGTTTCCACTGAGAAAATAGTGATAAAGATCTTGTTCACACACTTTTACAAAAGATTCAATATGCCCTGGCAAGGGCGGTGTAAAAGCACTTTTCTTTTTATAAATATGAATGTCTGATATATTTCCATTCTTGTTTCCTGAAGTTCTTGCATTAAAATGTAATTTCAAGGCTATAGAGCGCCCAAACATACGAAGATCAATAAGGACATCCGATAAAACACTGCCCTGTGAAGGGACAAAGGATAGCCCTTTGTTTAACAGTTCTTTATCATGAGTAGTAAGGATGTACCTTGACATGTTAAAGAAAAGGAGTTCTAAGGTCTCTGCCTCCTTCTCTGATATGCACCATCTTCCCCTGAAAACTTGCGCTTCCTCGTCTCCCAACTGCCCGTTCGTTCTCGCACAGAAGTTTGCTTTCTTATGGGGAACGGTAAAAAATGCGTATTGTCCTGAGCGTTGTATTTCCATATAGCTCCCAAGTTTTTTTGTAGACCAACAGCTCGGTTCGCTTCCTGATTCGGTAACGGAGTAGAAGTAGCTGCTGTTGAAGCAACTGTTGCTGGTAACTCCGGTGGTGTAGTAAATGCTTCGTCTGAGACGTCATCCTGAATCACTGGCATGGAGGCTGAAGTCGATGAACCAATAGGAACAGAGGCTGTTAATGTGCAGTCTAGTGGCGCCAAATTATGAACCTGGTTGTCAGCTTGCAAATTAGGATCCATTCTCCTGGGCCATACAAAGACCCCCCCGGTGGAGAAATCTCTAAAATCACGTTGCAACTTCTTAAGCTTGATTTGCTGCAACCTTGAAGCATAAGAACTAACTTGACTATAAATATTGTCAAGTTTCTTTTGACAGAAGTCCTCACAAAATTTCTCCCTTAGCTCTTTGTTCAAAGTACTGACATGAGCCAATAATTCATTTTCTAGTGGGGTAAAATAGTCTATCAAGAGCTGTATATATTTAAAACTAGCTTCAAGGTTAATCTCCTGCCATTTCTTAAGGAGAATAGGGTGAATGTCACCATAAGAGGGCATACATAAAATACGCATACCTCGTGGTACCAGTTTAAAATGCAAACAAGCCTCCATATGTTTGCGTTGCCACATTAAGCGCTGGAGCTTATAGAGGTCATTCTCGAGTATTTTAGCTTTGGCATTAAAAGCTTCTAGATTGTCCGTGATAACACCAGCAGTGTTAGGAATGGGAATATTAAAGTCCAGAGCCAATAAAGGATTAGATTTACAAACTGTAATAGCAGCCCATTGTTGCTCATTTGGCGGTTTCCTCGGTTCCGGGTTGTAGTCTAGTTCCACATTCAAGTTAGCCATGTCGTGTGCTGGAATGGTTCAAAATAAGTATAGCAGAGAAACAGGATAAACGAGCTACACCAGCTGAAGAGTCTTCTGTTAAAGTACTGAGTAGGATAGTAGTAAAACAAACTTCAGACTCACCACGACTAGTAGTAAAAAACTGTAAAGAACTTTATTTTGACAAAGGTAAGCGCTTTCGCGTATTCCTCAGACCATAAACATTTAAATAAAACCTTGAGAATATATAGTCAAAAGCATTCTTATTATTCAATTAATTAATCAGTAAAACAATTTTGCCATTAATTAATTATGCATCAGTCATCAACAGAATAGTAGCAACAGAAGCCTTTCCACTGACTTATCAAATAGACTGTGCTTAGTCAAATTTCTAACTTTTTTAGAATTTTTTTAAAAATGCATTACTATAAAATGTCACATACACATCATAAGCAAATTCCTCATTTCGAAATCTTATAAAATAGAGGCACCTTAAAAATAATAGTAAAAACTTTGTATAATTTCAAGCCTTGAAAAAGGACATACAAGAAGATAAGCAGGAATAAATAAGCAGATATTTAGATACTTATAACCCTAAGAAAAAAGAGAATTCATGATCATAATTCAACAACACTATCCAACCATTATTCAGACAAATATATACGTCAGACAAATATATACTGAACAAGAGAGGTCCCAGGACCGAGCCATGTGGGATGCCACGTGTAACTGGTGTATAGACAGACATGGCACCTGCAATTCTGACCATGTGGATGCTATCCCTGATCCAGGTATCAATCCATTGTGTGAGATATGTGTCCATATCAATGCTGGTGAGCCTATGCATAATGGCCCAGTGGGTTATTGTGTTGAAGGGTTTTGCAGGGTTCAGGTAGGCTGTGTGGACAGCCGTCCCTATGTCGATGGACCTGTTAGCCATTTAAAGAATACAAACAGGTTCAAGAGGCAAGATCTGCCCACAACAATGTTGAAATGTGAGGGACACAGTGTCTGTAGGTTCCCGATGTCTATGTGTATGAGTCCCATGACAATACGCTCCATAGCTTTGAAGAACAGGCTACTTAGGCTTATAGGGCAATATTGTCTGTGGTCCGTTGTGGCACCAACTGTGTGGAGTGGGACCACTCTCGCTGTCTGCCATTCCTTGGGTACATATCCTGTGGTAACTCTGATATTGAATAGTGATGTAATGTGAGGGTTGCGTCTGTCATGATGCTCGTGTAAGATGCAGGCTGGGATACCGTCTGGTCGCATTGATACTGTGATGTACGCTTTGGGGAGGGCAGCACTCACCTATTACTGTGTGATGTCAGGGAGGTTATACTCTGTTGGGATGGATAGCTGCTCCTTAGGGGGGATGGGTGGGAGACATCTGCACTGAACCTGTTTGCCAGGATGTTAGCAATGCCAGTGGGTTCAGGGTAGGTTTAGTCAGTATGCAGTAACTCACAGCATATCAGTGAGTATCCACCCAGGTTCCTGGCATAACTGAAGAAGGCCGTGCAATAGTGCTACGTGTCTGCTGCAATTGTCTGGTAGAAGCATCCCTTAGAAAAGTTCATGAGTGATCGTAGCTGTCTGCTAGTACAGATCACAGATGCCTTTCCAGTCTGGGATTGTGCTCTATCATGTAGTAGCTTCCTCCTGACATTGTACAGCTTGTTAATGGCTGGGGTCTACCACACAGGTCCCCAGCCATTGGAGTAGTGAGTCCTGTTGTTATTTGGGATAGCACAATCCATGCAGTCCGCTAGGTGTCCATAGAATGTGTATGTAAAGGATGCAGCAGTGTGACCCGTATTTGACACTGTCTCAGGGACTCTGAAGGATACCACCTTTCTTCGGTGACGTGAAACGTTGGCTCATGAGAAGTTCACCAAGATTACCCAGGATGGGTGTGTGGAGGGTATATGTATGTCCAATGAGATACATGTATGTTCTGACCTTACCAATGAGGGTATATTGCTGGTATGGAACATAGAGTCCCCATGTTGGTGATGATCAGGTCCAATATGTATTCCCCCTTGTGGCTGTGCTGACTGGTTGTGCCATAGCATATGAGTCTACAAATTGTAGCAACTGTTGGGGGAGGGTGTCGGGGCTTGAGTAGTATCCCCAGTCAATATTTGTGTATATGAAGACACACAATATAATGGTGTCTGTGGAGACCTTCATATTCTCCATAGTTCCCATGAAGCCGAGAGTGGTCCTTGAGTTTGGGAGTGTGTTCTGTAGCAGGCAACAAACTGAAAGGCAGTATCGCACAATGGTAGTTGTATATGTATGGTCTGTGATGCTTTGTGCAGTGCTACTAACCCGGAGGTGTGTGTATCTGAGATGTATATGGATACTCCCCCTAGTTGTGTTGTCTGTTCCAAGGCTTGTTGTCAGACAGCATGGTATGAAACATAACCTGGTAGTGCTGGTGTGCATAAGTGAGCCTGAACCAGGCGTCTGTCAGTGCACAGATATCGCTATCCTCCATACTGAGGAGAGTCCTGAGTGGCCGCAATATGAGGTTAACATGACTGTTGTTGAGCAGCATTACCCTTAGTTTCATTTAACCTGTAATGTCTATGGAGGTGGGTTTGTCTTCTGAGCCCTGCTTAAAAAAGGCACTATGGTGGTAGCAAGAGCCTTAGCCAGCATTTCAAAGTCCAAAGGTGACAGGTGCAAGCTGTCCATAGTGAAGCTATGTGGCATGTTGAGCATGGCACCATAGGCTGACAGACACTGTATCCCCTATGAATTAAATAAATTTGTTAGGCAACTGTTAAATGTGATATGTGTCCATATACTGTGACATCATACTTTGTGGGTGTAAGATGCTAGACAAGGTCAGGGTCATACTGGCCTGGGCTACATGATCAGAGTGTTCCTCCGTGTATCATGTCATGTGGTCCAGGGAGTAATGTCTGAGGTTGTACACACCAGCATGGACAATGATGGTGCCAGTCCTGTACTTGCTTTGGAGTGACCTGACTGCTTGTGTTATGCGGCAGATCCTGGCACCCAACAGACAGCCCAAAGTGACTATTCCCTTGTTAGGGTTGGTGAGTGGTACGTCAGTGTGTCTGACAATAAGTGTTGCCTATTACAAGTGTATTAGGTGTGTTGTTTAGCCCGAAGGGCAGTGACTGTGTGGCACACTGACATTGTGAACTATGTGATATGTGGGTATTGTAGTGGGGTAGCAGGTGTGTGTGTGTCTGATTTGGAGGTCTCTGCTGCTTAGGTAGAGTACATTTACAGCATCCGAGTATGTCTATGTGTGATAATGTGGTTTGAGTGCTGTTGCTAGAGGATATGTGAGACTGATATGTGGTGTGTGTGGTTACCTTCACCACCTGATAGACTGTGCAAGTCATGGGTTGAGAGAGTTCAGCACCCTGTATGTCTATATAGGTGCATCTCACACATATATCTGAGTTTGTCTGGAGGAGGAGAGGGTTGTCTGTGTACATGAGGCAGATGTGACATTGTTTCAGTATCGCAATATCCACCAGCTGGACTGAAGAGTACACACGAAACCGACCCCTGGACATGCCAGGATATTATCATGACATACTCTGTAGCCTGATCACAAAGGATCAGTAGGGTGTTAAGCATGTAAAAGAGTATAACAGGGATTAGTGCTCATGTTTATTGGTGTTTTGTAAAGAGTAGCTGAGAAGGAGTCCAGACTGAATCATGACACCTCCTTCAGCTATGTCATGGCCTTTGCCCCCATGTATGCAAATTTGGCCATGGGTCTGTTTGAATTTGAAATTATATATAGACATGAATTTTTTCATAAACATGTCATTAGATACTTTAGATATGTGGATGATTTAATTTTTCTGGTTGAGGGGGGTCAGTCCCAGGTACAACAATTTATTGTTGATTTAAATTCAAATAGGTTTTCTTTAGAGTTTGATGCTTTAAGGATAGGTACTTGTTTGCCTTTCCTTGATGTAGTACTTGACATTTCAAATGGTTATAATCTGGTAACCTCGGTTAATAGGAAATTTGTAGGGGGTACACAGTATGTCCACGGTTCTAGTGGTCATCCCCCCCATACTATTAAGTCCTTGCCCTATGGTGAAATTATTCGTATCTCTCGACTGTGTAACAACAATGAATTGTTTTATAAAGAATTAAACTTATTGTTAGAGTCATTTTCTAAGAGAGGTTATAATAATTCCATATTAAAAGATAGTTATAATAAGTTTTGTGGAAATAATAAAAAAAGGACTTGTCATTCTACTGTATTGGGTAATTTTGACAAAATATCAAATGGGAATATGATGCAAAAAGAAAAAGAAACAATTTATTTTGTCACTATGTATGGCTGTTTTACTACAGAATTTATTAAAATAATTCTTCAATTTTGGAAATATTTATGTTCCTTGAGTAATGTTAAAACATGGTTGAATATGGACTTAAAATTTTCTTATCGTAAGGGAATAAGTATAAAAGATATTCTAGTAAAAAGTAGATTTAGTCTTTCACTTGATACTTCTGTATATAATATGGCCAGTAGGGGGACCCACCAATGTGGTAAATGCAAAGCATGTCGATTTGTGGTTCCTTATTTTGAAAACATTAATAATATTTCTTTTAAAATTAACAATATTTTTCATTGTAACTCTGAAAGAGTCATTTATGCACTTTGTTGTCCCTGTAGGAAGTTTTATATAGGAGAAATCAAGACAGCCTTCAAAGTGAGACTCTTGGAACATATTAGGGACATTGTTAATAAAAAAGAAGAAAGTCCTGTAGCCATGCATTTTTTAAAATTTCATAATGGTGATAGTAAGGAATTACAAGCAACTGTGTTAGAACAGGTACAGGATTTTAAATATAGTAATTTGAATATCAAACAACTGTTGCTACATAAAGAAGCTGTATATATTTTAAAATTTAAAACTTTATTTCCTTATGGTTTAAATGAGGATTTTAATTGGGG